>NC_056732.1:838838272-838840342 GCF_019279795.1 Protopterus annectens
AGCAAGAGTGATATTCCTGCAAACTACCACATCAATAGCAATATCCTAAGCACACAGTCAGTGATGAGAGATCTGGGCACACAAGACAGCAACCTTAAATTCGATCACCAAGTCTCCACAGTGGTAAAAATGGCATTTTATAGTGCTCATCTCATAAGTAAGGATATTGCTTTGAGAAGAAAGAGGCTATAACCCCTCTGTACTCTTCTCTCATGAGGCCAGTAATAGAGTACACCACTCCCTTTATGTTCCATTCCAAACACCTGCAACAATTGGAGAGACCACAAAGGTTCCTTACAAAGAAAATTCAGGGTCTTCCAAGATCTGTCTTATGCAGTCATACTGAAATTGTTGTCCCTTTACTGTGTGTCATACATACTGCTCAAAGGCAACTTGTGCCTTACATGTAGAGCAATTTCTGACCCAGCTTTAATGGAAATGCTGCACATTCACAAGTCAAATGGCACACAGGTCACTTGCTCAAAGGACCTTTACCCAGTATGTGACAGGAACAGAATTTGCTGGAGAGACAGATTTGTATCAGAGATTGCCCCACCTTTGGAACAAGCTTCCTGTTCATATTAAACAAAGCCCCTCGTTGGCCCTATTTAAGCATAATTTGGATAACTGGATGAGTAACTGGGAATTAACCCCAGGGGTTCCACCTATGTCCCTCTTGGATGGGGGCAGTAGGTGCTGACTTTAGTGTCTGCTTGAACCAAATACCCTTGCGAATAGGGGTTGAACTTGGCTAGGCTTGTACGGGCCCTGGGGACCGTAAGCCTAGTAGTGCGAGTAACATAATTATTTCCTTACAAACAGTGCAGTTATTTAAGAAAAAAATCCATTTGTGGACAGTTTAAATGTACTTGCTTTAGAGACTTGAGATAAGTTAAAAGAAATTCCTTACATAACACAGCAACACAACTCAGTCAACTAATTTACAAGTTGACTAATTGATGTTAAAGCGTTTTCTTTTACTTTTTGTTTTTCTTGTATTGTTTTAACTGTAGTAAGAATAACCTTTTTTTTATTTCTAGAAGGTTAAAAAGGGCATTATTTTTTCCTTGCGGGGTGTGTGCATGCTTACTTTTTTTTATGTTACCGTGAATGGGAAATGTGGTCAGTGGTTTACCTTATTTTTTTTTAATGTAAGTGTAAATTTGGATTTAGGAAACTGTTTATGTAGAGTAGGAACTTTTGGGGGTGTACATGTGTTTGACTTTGCTTATAATGTATGTGAACTTTCAGTTTATTTTTTAGCTTGCAGCATATGTATGGCAGGTTTAGGAGCATTTTAGTAGCTTTTGTTGACTCCTCAAGAATTTAGATAAGTATATACACAGAATACCAGGTGCTTGTTCTATTGCAGCCTTTACCTTAAATCACCTGGGTAAATAGATAAGTTGTAGGTGGCAGAATGGCGCAGTAGTTTAGTGTTGCTGCCTCACAGTGCTTGTACCACACTTTCGTTATTATCTGGGGTGCCTTTTGAATGGAGTCTGCTTGTTCTACCTGTCCATGTTAGTTTTTTCCCTGGTGCTGTTTCTGTCACATCTCTGAAGATGAATTAATGGTCCTCAAGACTGTGTGTGTGGTGTGTTCTAAATTTCCCATTAAGCACTAGATGTGATAGTGTTCAATCTCGCCGTTTGTTCTTACACATGGGTTCGGAGCCGATCCTCGGCTCCGTGTCGGCCGCTTGCAAGCTCTGCATCAAGAAGATGCTCGAGACAACCTAATACCCACAATCCCCCTCTGCCTTTACCTCAGATCTAGTTTGCCGCTGCTGCGTTCGCATCACTGGGATCTAGCTCGAGCAACTTAAGATAAGATATAACTTTATTTTTGTTCTATTTGAAAGAAAATTGTTCTAATAGTACCTTTTGGTACACATAGTGTGTGTGTAGGTAGAAATTCTCGGTACCGTTAAGTTTAATTAAACTGGTTAGAGTTTTTCGGGGCCTTCCACCCCTTACTTAAGTTTGACAACCGGACTGACTTATATCGGATTCAACTTTTTTCTATTGGATTTGACTCTCTACTGGACTTGACTTTGAGTGTCTCTAA
>NC_056732.1:838840842-838845842 GCF_019279795.1 Protopterus annectens
AATTGGAAAATTGTGCTGTGTAGCTGACTACTAAAACTGCTTTTGAACAGTTCTGTGTGAAGGCCATTTGAAGGCCATTTAAGGAGTCTCTTACAGATTGTGCAAAACTATTCAGCATATTTGTCTGTGCATTGGCTTCAGCAAAACTGTAGAAATTTTGTTTTTTCCTCAAGGTCTTGGCAACAGGCAGACATCTAGTCTTTCTTTTCTTCTAGCTATTTCCCAAATAACTGAGTTGCCCAGTAGTTTAACCTTTTTGCTCTGTGGTTTCTCATGCCACATTTATAGGGCCTTCCATTTGGGTATTGCCAGCACATTCCTTAATCTCCAGAATATTTCCTCTCTCTCTGGGGGAATGTTCCATGACAGTACCACACTACAAGAACACAATTATCCTTAAAGTTTTAGGAAATAATAGTAATGTTATTGTGGGGTTTATTAATCATAGTTAATTTTTTCTCTACTTGCTTGTGTGTGGAAAACGCAGTAACAAAGCTAAGCGGTGTTTTTTTCACTCAGAGAAGTTACAGCTAAAACTGAATGAAGAAATCCAGTTAAATCGACCATGTTGTCTGTAAAACATTACCATGTTTTCTGTAAAAGATTGATTGGGTCATGTGATTTGGATTTGTGATGTGTTCTTAGAATGGGTGTAGTTCTGGAAATTGTGTGTTTTGAAAACACACACACACACACACACACACACACACACACACACACACACACACAAACTCAGAGACTACGGCCAGTGACACAAAAATAGTCCTTTGTATTATAGCTGTGAAGTGATGACCCCCTGATTTATTATTCTCACCATTTTTAGCCCCTTGAAAGAATGACTACTTCTCATTTTTGCCAACCATCATGGCAGTGACAATAGCAGTATTGATTTTAGCACACTGGCAGAGAAGGTCAGTCTTTTTTTTGCCAAGCTAACCTTAGGAGGGACAACTTTCTGTCACACAGGTTTCTATTACCTGCATATAAAGTGCAGCTACTGCCTTCTGACTGTCCCCTGAGTGGGTGTTGCCCCTTGTACAGTTATTGCTGTGCTCTCCCATCTGTCCTGTACTGTGCTTTCGTTTTTTCCTCTTGTAATGCAAGTATCCTGTGTTTACCTCTGAGTTGGTGTGCTGACAGTTGTATTGTATCCATTACTTATTCTGTACCTTCCTAGGAAGTTGTAACTAAACCCAATAACAAAGAATTCTTTAGTGAAAACTACATCTGTAGTCCATAAAATAAATAAATAAATAAATGTAAGCTGACATCTCTTACATCACACACAGTCTGTGTATTTTGCATCAAAATAAATCTGTTGTGCACAAACGGTGAAAAAAGGGAATTTTTGTTCATTGCTTTTTAAGATGAAATATCAAAACTGAGTACCTGGTGGCACAGGGGTATTTTTGCAGTTATTTAAATGTCATAAGGTGTAATACCATAGCCCTTTCCATGCATATTGCCCTAATACACTTACTGTTTGCTAAGTTTCAGTCTTTATTTCATTGTCAAAATCATCATTTGTCATCATTAATGTACAAATGCCATTCAGATGTTTCTGCCAGTGATGCTTTACTTTTCTTATCCCATCCTGAAATTACTCCTACATTTATTAATGCCCAGTGATCATTGCAATATTAGATTAAGAGACTTGATTGTCAAGCTTATGAACTCTATGTTGGTACATTCTGCTTGTTTATATAAAATTGTTCCGAGTGTAATGTGATCCCCCCTGCATTTTGTTAATTGATGCAGATGTTACTATAGATCAGGAAAGTACCTATAGTCTTAATATTTGCTTTAAACTGATTGGTGGGGATTTGGTTTAGGTTTTTCTTGATCTTTTATAGGAAATCAGACATGTTGTATTCTGCCATGCCGTTTGAATTTTTAGTTTTGTTTGGTGGCTGGCATCATAACTATAATTGTCTAAAGGCTGCCCTCCTTATGTGTGTAGCTCAGTGATGTGCAAACTTTAAAATAAACAGACATTTTTTAAACAGACATTGTTTTCTGCAAGTGTATTGACAGTGTCTTGCAATTGAGTTGTCACTTAAATTGTTTATTGTTAACATGTTATAGTCGGTTTTCCTTTGCTTTATTATGGCTTTAGCCAGTTGAGGTCCTGCTGAGCTCGTTGATCCAGTGGATATAATAGTAAGATTAAGTGCTTTTTGTACTTTGATTTGCACTCATTTTTATAATTAGAGCAATTTTTGAAAGCTAAATGGGGGACCCCTTTTCATTTTGTGTATTTTTATTAGATTTGTGATTCTGCCATTTTTATTTACTTGCGTATTATTAGTATGTGCTAATGAATGACGTTAGTAGTATCATGGAAGTCATTCATGGTATCCTTGTAAGGTCATTAAGACAGTATCAGCCTGTATTCTTATGTTTTATATAGTGCAT
The DNA here is from genome assembly GCF_019279795.1 of Protopterus annectens. Classification (NCBI taxonomy): domain Eukaryota; kingdom Metazoa; phylum Chordata; order Ceratodontiformes; family Protopteridae; genus Protopterus; species Protopterus annectens. The sequence goes on from NC_056732.1 coordinate 838,843,258, forward strand.
CGTACGGCCTCTTGGAAAAGTTTAGGAAGGGTAATTGTATTTCTAACTAATTTGATTTTAGTCAGAAGTTTGAAGAGGATTATGTCCTGTTCTAATTTAGTTATGGAGTGTATAGCTTTGGATGAGAAGCAAAAGGATTCTAGCTTTATCAGTATGGTATTTACAACATTGCTACCCCTAGCTGCATTTTGTTATGTTTGTTCCTTTGATTTTCTGTACTACTTCGTATGCAACTGTTTTTTTGTTTTTTTTTTTTGTGAATAACCGCAATAATTTCCCTTCGGTCATTAATTTCACCCTGTCTTCTTTCAGATTATGATGTTAAGCTGCTTCTCCAAGTCATTTGTAAAAACTGGTTAAAAATAGGTCATTACCAGCACAGTATTTTTTTGGTTGGGTAATTAAAGGAAGGGGTAGATGTAAAATGGGGTGTTTTGGTTAAGACGGCATATACTATCAGTTCTTATCAGATTTTTTTCAGAGTTATGATGACCAATATAACATGGTAGTTTTTGGATTCGCTGAGCATTTTCTTCCATGTTTTCTACAGTCTTTTCTTTCTTTTTTTTTTTTTTCAAAACAGGTTTATTGTTTTAACATATAAGAGAAATAACATAACAATTTTATACAAGTAATTAAAAATAGATATTATTATAATATTCAACAAAACAACTAAAGTATTTACAAAGACATCCACTGCAATCAGATCAATTAATTAAACTAAAATACCATGCTATTGAAATTAGAATTTTTTTAACAAATTTTGTAAATTATCCCATACAATATAATAAGATGTTTTTCTAGTTGTTCTTGACCTAATTGTGTTTATTTCCATATGGCACACTATATTCATAACATTTTTAAATTCATTGAACGAAGGAGGTGTATCTGAAATCCAATTTCTGGTTATTATTTTCCTAGCCACTGCTAGAATAGACCATAACAAGGAAGCTTAACCTTTTAACACTTTGAGGTACAGGTGTGTTGAATAATATAAGAGATTTAGAAATAATGAAATTATCTGTAAAAAGAGCCTGCAAAAATTCATTAATTGACTTCCAGTATTATTTCAATTTTATACAGTCAAAACATATGAGCCCAGTCAGCATTAATTTCTACATTACATCTCTTACATAAATTATCTTTATTATTTATTTTATTCATCATCAAAGGTGTATAAAAAGATCTATGTAAAAATTTCCATGTATAAAGTCTCCAGACAATGGAAGACGTAGTTCTATAAGCAGATTCCAATATATATTGTTTATCTTGTTGATTTGGTGGGTCCCCATTAATAGAAGTGAAATAATTCCAGTATGAATCTACACTGTAAAAAGTTTCTTGTCTGATAATTTTATGTATGTATGAAAGTTTACCTTTATCAGAAACTTTGTTGTAAATTTAATATCGGGTAATCAATCAGTGTTGGAATAGATTCTTTAACTGTTATAGACATTAGATCTATTTTATTAATGAGATGTTGTCTAAAGGTCTGAACCTCTAACCAGCAAGTTTCTCTTAGATCAAATTCTTGTTTTAAGAAATCTAGATTTTTAACTTTATTATCAGATATCAACTGATAACCAGTACTTTAGATCATTATCTATAGCTAAATGAGTTCCCTCAGAAGTAGATGACAAAAGCATGCCCTGAGTATACATTATAGGGAATATAATAAAATTCCATTCCCTATACTTAGGGTGCATGAATATAAAGTTACGATAGCTAATAATACTGTTTAATGGGTAACAAACCATATGTTTAGGTGTAATAGGTGAAGTACAAAATTCCTTTAGTAACCATAACATGGAGTTATTTACAATCATATTTGTATGTGTTAAGGAGATTTTCATGAAGTGCATACTAATTAGCTCCCAATAATCTTTCCATTTTGCAACATATGACTGATCTATTAATAAAGTAATAACTTTTACAATAGAAGAGATAGTATATAAATTAAAGTCTGGAAAAGAAATACCCCCTTGAGACCAGCTATTAGTATGTTTCTTTAATGCAATCCTAGGTCTATTAGGTTCCCATAGGAAATTTAACATTAGTGTATTCAGTTTCTTGATAATTATTTTTGTAGGTGGAAGTATTATTGATTGTATTAAGTATAAAATCTTGGGGAATATTATCATTTTAATAATTGTAACTCTCTCCTCCATAGTAAAAAACATATTATTCCAGGTATTAAAAAGGTTTTGTATATTAAGAAAACAGGTATTATAATTATTATATATAATAGGTTTAATATCTTTAGATAGTATTATACCTAAATAAGTTATCTGACCTGAATTGGGTACATATTTAGTAAAATCACTAATGAGAATATTTTTTCGTGTATATATAGGTAGTATTTTAGTTTTTTCTTCATTGAATATTAAACCAGAAATACTTTTAAAATTCGTCATTTTATCAAATAGAGCCTGCATAGAAGAATTAGATCCTGCTGATGTAATTAGAACATCATCTGCAAAAAGTTGAATTTTGGATGTTATATTTTCATCTATTTCAAAACCCTCTATGTCAGTACTGTTTCTGATCAAATTAGCCCAAGGCTCCATTACTAAAGTGAATAATAG
>NC_056732.1:838850842-838915842 GCF_019279795.1 Protopterus annectens
ATTGTCAAAACGCACAGTTGTCTCATTAATCTTAACAGGAGCTTTAGCCCAAGCAGATTTAAGAATCCTCTCTTTATCAAAAGATGATAGAAATCTAACTATAACTGATCTAGGATAGTTTTTGTTAGAGTTAGTATTAGCTATAGATCTATGTGCTCTTTCGATACCAAAAGAGAATGCTTCTGGTAAGTCTAAAGTTTTAGGGAGCCATGTTCTTAAAAAAGAAGTAATATTGTTACCTTCAATATTTTCTGGCAGTCCAAAAATCCTAATGTTATTGCGCCTAGATCTATTTTCCAGGTCATCCAGCTTTGTTTGTAAATGTGTATTTTGTTTCAGCAGAAACTCAATGTTGATTTCCTCTTCTTGGATTCTATTTTCCATGTCATTCACAGCTTCTTCTATGCCTGTCATCTGGATCTTCTGTTGTTGTAGGTCTATATGTAACAAGTCTATTTGTTTTGTAGTTTTTTCTATGAAGGTGTCTATTTTAGTATCCATTTTATCCATCTTAGCAGTAAGTTGCTGGATTATAGTTATCAGAGACTGAAGTTCTTTCTTGATGCTGGAGTCTTGAGAATTTGTCTTACTGGAACTCATTTCAGACTGATAAACTGACAGGAAAATTTCCAAAGTGATTTCTGACAGGAATATTGTTAAAATTTCCTTTCTTTTTTAGATATAGTTCAAGAACTATATAAAACAAACATATTTAGAAAGAAAATTACTTCAAAAATAAAAAGTAATTAATTCCTGTCAGTGTAATGAAATTGGTGGAGCTGAAGAAATCTGCTGCTATCCTGTGTTCATCCTTGGCCACGCCCCAACAGTCTTTTCTCAACAACTTCTCTAGAAGGAAATTTGTGCATTGATATGCCTTCGTGGAAGAAATGTAATCGTTTCCAAATATGAACTCCTGATAGCATGCACAACATTTTTTAAATCATTGGTGTTGAGCTGGAAAGTCCATTTACTATATACATTTCTGATGGGCAGTATTGTACTTTGAATTTGTGAAGCTAGGTTAAGAAAGGACATGATGATTGGTGATCAGCAGTATGGTTTCATGCCGGGAAAGAGCACTACAGATGCAATGTTTGCTCTGAGAGTGTTGTTGGAGAAATACAGAGAAGGTCAGAAGGAGTTGCATTTTGTTTTTGTAGACTTAGAGTAAGCATATGACAGGGGGCCTTGAGAGTTGTGGTATTGTATAAGTAAGTCAGTAGTGTCAGAGGTATGCAAGAGTGGTACAAGATATGTACGAGGGTAGTGTGACAGCGGTGAGGTCTGCGGTGGGAGTGACGGATGCGTTTAAGGTGGAGGCGGGATTACATCAAGGATCAGCTCTGAGTGCTTTCTTATTTGCAGTGGTGATGGACAGGTTGACAGACTAGATCAGACAGGAGTCCCCTTGGACTATGATGTTTGCAGATGACGTTGTGATCTGTAGTGAGAGTAGGGAACAGGTGGAGGAGACCCTGGAGAGATGGAGATAGAAGAGGAATCAAGGTCAGCAGGACTAAGAATATATGTGTGTGAATGAGAGGGAGGATAGAGGAATGGTGAGGATGCAAGGAGTAGAGGTGGCGAAAGTGGATGAATTTAAATACTTGGGATCAATAGTTCAGAGTAATGGTGAGTGTGGAAGAGAGTACAGGCAGGATGGACTGGGTGGAGAAGAGTGTCAGGAGTGATTTGTGACAGACTAGTACCAGTAAGAGTGAAAGGGAAGGTCTGCAAGTGGGTAGTGAGACCAGCTATGTTATATGGGTTGGAGACAGTGGCACTGACAAAAAGGCAGGAGTTAGAGCTGGATGTGGCAGAGTTAAATATGTTAGGATTTGCACTGGGTGTGATGAAAGTTGACAGGATTAGGAATAAGTATATTAGAGGGGCAGCCCAGGTTGGAAGGTTTGGAGACAAAGCCAGAGAGGCAAGATTACATTGGTTTGGACATGTGCTGAGGAGGGGTGCTGAGTATATTGGGAAAAAGATGCTAAGGATGAAGCTACCAGGCAACAGGAAAAGAGGAAGGTCTAAGATGAGGTTTATGGATGTGGTGAAGAGAGGACATGCAGGTGATTGGTGTGACAGAGCAAGATGCAGGGGACAGAAAGAAATGGAAACAGATGATCCGCTGTGGCGACCCCTAACTGGAACAGCCGAAAGATGATGAAGAGTGCTGTCCCCATTGTAGTAACATGCACATAATGACACCTTGCTGAGCTCTTAAGCCTTAAATAGTGCTTTGGCTGTGGGAGGGCTATGCTAACGCTTGTTGGAATATATTACATGGAAAAGGTAGAATTTTTGTAGAAATGAAGCAGTAATAGCATTACTCCTTATAGTACACAGCGAATGGTGCTTCTTTACCCCTATACAAATAGTAACATAGGCAAAATGTTATGTAACTTGAGAAGCTACATCACACTTTCAGTATCTTTGCTTCCTCTGTCACTGCATTTCCCTGCTGAAGAGCTTGACATTTTCAGTAGCAGATCAGTCAGTAGATATTTATTTATTCAACATTTGTTTACTGGGAAAGTCTGACTTGAAACAAAGCCAATTTTCAGGGGAGGCACGGGGAGAAACGCTCCAGATGTATGTCTTTGAAATATATACTGAGAAGAATGCTGATTCTCTACGAGTTTACCATTGGACCATGAAGTTTCATAGAAAAGAGAGTCCTCTCCTTTGTCTTGTATTGTTACACATAAAACTGTTTAGTAAGATTCTCATGCAGTAAGTAGTGTGTATAAAATGTTTACTTGCTTAAATAAGCTCTATATATTTTACCTGTTGAATGTCATGAGATTCAGTTCTTTGTGGCTTAAATGATACTGTATCTTTCATTGTGTTTGTGCTGCACTTTGTACATTGTTCTTAACTGCAATTAAATTTCATACTTTTTATTATGCAAATGGTAGTTTATGTTGAGTTAGAAATGCAGTGTAGTAGTATGTCTGCTGAACTGGTATTTTGAAGAGTTTATCTGCTGTACATAGTTTAAAGCAGGTAATGCTGCAACTCAAGATTAATTTTTGCTCCTGGAGATAATTTGTTGTCTGGGAGTTGCTTGATTATATAAATGTTGTTCATTTTATACATGTTCAGATGAGAAGTTAAGAGAATAGATTTCAGGTTTAATAAAGTTGCAGGACATATGGGTGATAAACACACAATAGACCGATTTAATACTGCTCCTGTCTGCCTTATCCTCAGTATAAAATTTATCAGATGTGCACAACATAGCTGTCCCAAAACTGCACCTGAGGTATTACAAACTGAGGGGGAAGATTGGATTCTCAGAAATTTGCTTTTTTTCTGTTGTTCAGGGTAGTGGTAGTGATCAGTTTGTCAGCAGAAGTTTATAGAGATTGAACTGAAAATGTATGAAATGCTCCAAGTACTTTTAAGAGAAATATTTCACCGCGGTGGTGGTGCTGCGGTAGCGTTGTCACCTCACAGTAAGACGCTGTCCGGTTCGATTCTCAGCTAGAGCGTCTTCTGCATGGAGACCTGCGTGAATGGGCGTACCTTCGTTGAAGGTTGTGCGTCAGGGCTGGTAACTCTGCATGTAAAAATCAACTACAAATCATTAGCGGACTGGAGTTCCACTGTGGCGACCCCTAACCTGGAAAAGCCAAAAGACTCAACAACAACATTTCATACCCGAGGTATTTTCTCATGAGTGGCATTGATTTTATATTACCCTACAACCTAGTTCATACTGCTCTGTTGAGTGTTTTCCTATACTCCATAAATTATTTCTGGAGATCCAGGTTAGCAGCAAGATAGTTGTTTTGAATTATAACCTAATAAAGATGTCTGCTGCATGCTTAGTACATGTAAGTATTTTAACATGCTCACTTAAAATAGTGTAATCCAATCCAGAAATATTGGGAAGTCATGTTTTTTGCTATGTCTGAGACTAGACACAGAATAAAATCTATTTCAGTAATTTCCAAACTGAAATCTTTGCTTTTAGTAGTCACTGCTGTAAACCATGCAGTTTTTACCAGTAGATGATCTCTGTTAAAAACAACTGTATAGAACAGCGTAATACTGTGTGTCTGTATGTGCGAAAGATTGAGTGTGGAAGTAAGGTGAAAACAGCGATGATTTAGGTAGCCAACCATGGCATTCCTGTTAAGCAAAGTACTTTTGAGTATATATGTCCAACAACAAACGGAAACTAATAAAATACAACTATGTACAGCAGACCAGGTCACCAACAAGTATTCACTCTAGTGCCCCAGCTTAAAAATTCTTCCAGGAGTGAAAGCCATGACAAAAACATATTTCTTGTGTACAACAAATCTTTTCCAGTTATATAATTAAACAATTAAAGCAATTAATTAATTAATTAAACAAAAAACTTCCAACTACACTCTACATTAAGCCCTCCAGGGGTCAATGTTGCATGTTTTAAAATGAACAAGGCTTCTTTATACAGCATTTCTTCTTTATATTAAAATTATTAACTTTTAATAAAATTGTCCCCTTCAGGCTATCAGGATTACATTCATGATAATATTTAAAATGCTTTGCCAGAGGGCTTTCAGTCTACCATTCCTAATATCTCTTGCATGTTCTTGTAACAGACTTGACAGCCCTCTTAGTTTCACCAATATAAAATAACTCACAAGGTGTGTAGTAGGCTAATGGCCCTGGAGCCTTTCCAAGCCTAGCCCATAGGATTACCCTGGCATTGTGCCACCCAACTTTAGTTCCTAGTGCCTCTGAGTAGAGCCACTGGAGTGATCCCTGGGGTGAATTTTCTATTTCCCATCCACTCATCAAGATTTCTCTTGAAGAGGGCCAGTGAGGTGCTCTGTTTGACATGTATGGGAAGTCTATTCCATAGCATGGGTAGTCGCTGGGTTATGAACCTGTCCCTCCAGCACGTTCTGTTGATTGTGGTAATGAGGTTGAGGTCTCTGGAGAGTGTGGTGCAGAGGGATTGGGATTTCTTTAGATGTATCATTTCTAACAGAGCTGGTCAGACATGGATTTGTAAGTCAAGCAGAGATTGCTTCTAAGTAGGCGGTTTGCTTGAGTCTGTCCATATGGGACAAGTGTTTAAGGCCTAGGATCCTCTTTGTGAGGTACTTTTATGGCCTCTCCAGTTGTTGCAGGTGTCTAGTGAGGTACATGCCAAATGGGGCATTGTACTTTGATTGGCCTGATGAGGGAAGAGTAGAGGGAGACAATGACTTCTTTCTTCCTGGATGCAAAACCCTTAATAATGAGATGTGCCACATAGAAGGACTTTTGACCACAGTGACAATGTGGTGGTCAAAAGAGAGGTTGCTGTCAACCTGTGTTCCCAGATCTTTTTTATAACGCCTTCTGTGTTCAGTGGACTACCATCGATGTGGTAATTCATAGGAACCAGGTTTTTCCCAAAGGGGATGATACATTTTTTGGCATTGAGCTTAAGGCCATGGTTCTGACACCAGTCTTTAATGCATAAACTATGCCTTCAGTCTGACAACAATGTCTATCAAAAGACTTTAATGAAAAGCTATTTATTTTATCAAATGTATGCACTATATACTTACAACTTACACATTTATTACAAGGGAAGGTACCCATATTCACAGGTTCATTTACCAAATTATTCATGGGTTGCTCAAATAGACTATGGACAACAATATCTTTTATTTTGCTGCTTCTTTTGTAAGAGAACAGTGAGGCCTTCTCTATTACTTTTTGTAAATAATTATATTTCAATAAAAAGTCCCACTGATATTGTATAACCCTATTTACTTGTTCACTCAAAATATTATAAGTTGTAACTACAAATTTATTTTTATTTTTACAATTATTATAATCCTTGGCACCTGCAACATCAGCTACATCTACCTTTTTATTCTATTTTGAGTACTCCAAACATCTGGCATGGCCCCTCTTAAAAAAAACATAGTAGTTTTAGCCAATGCTCATCTCACTGTATCTGTATGATTGCATACATGGGAAATGTGTAAAAATTCCCCATATAGAAATGCCTTAATAGTGTGTGGTAGATGACAGCTATTACCATTTAAAAATGGCTTCCACCATCAAATTTCCTATTTACCCTGGTTTCTATACAGCCATTGGATCTTCCCTGCAATGAAATATCCAAAAACACCACACTAGTTCCATATTGCAAGCCATCAAACTTTATATTGAACCTGTTTTTATGCAAATCTTCGATGAAACATTTAACTTGTTCAAATCCCCATTGACAAAGAAAAATGAAATCATCTATAAATGTATAATACCTCAAAACAAAATTACAAAAAAATTTTTGTAAAGATACTTCATTTCAAACAAGCCCATGAATAGGTTGGCATACATGGGGGCAAATGAAGCCCCCATTGCCGTACCTTGTAGCTGATTATACAAAACCTTATTAAATTCAAAATAATTATGAGTTAAACTAAAGTAAACTAAATCCATAATGTAGCAAGCCAAGGGACTATCCCCAAGAAATAATTTCACTGCTTCCATACCAAATTCATGTAGTATACTCGTACACAAGCTCTTAACATCCATAGTGATCCAATACATATCACTTGCCCATTGGACATCAGATATTTTGCTGAAAAAGACAATTGAATCTTTAATATATGAAGATAACTTTGAAGCTGCATTTAATAAATACTTGTGAAGCACTAATCCAGTATTGTGCAAAAAATACTGACATGCTGTGATACTATAGGTCTACCAGGTGGATTATGCATGTTTTTATGGATCTTAGGGAGGCAATAAAAATAAGCCATCCCACATCCATCAATACAAAACTTTTTCCTCTGTTTTAGATGAATACCCAGTATAAGCTGTTTATTTAATAGATTTTGATATTCCACTAATGCTCCCTGATATTCCTTTATACGCACAATCTTGTAAACCTCTCTATCATTCAAAACCTCATAACACATACTTAAATAGTGTGTAAATGTATCACAACAATCTTATTACCTTTGTTTGAAGGTTTAATAATATTTCTCTGACTACCAAAATCTTTCAGAGCTTGCCGTTCTTCTTTAGTTAAATTATAACGTGTATTCCTTTTATTTACCATAAAATCAGAAAACACTTTTTTAATGGCATAGTTAACCATAGCATGAAATATCTGTAATACCTTCATGTTTGAAGGGGTTATAAAATTATTTTACTCATAATATTAGCTGCATCCAATTGACAATATGTATTGTATTCATCATCATTACTAGATACACATGAAATAAATGTTTCATCTAAATCATCATCTGTATCATTATCAAAATCAACACAATTTACATTCATACAGGCTTCTTTTTCCATATCATTATTAACATTAAAATAGTCTTTTAGATGTAATTTTCTATCCAGTTGAAAAACTTCAGTTTTAAGTTCATGAAGTCTAGGTAAAACAGTCTGAATAAATTTTAATCCACAATTCAATGCAGACAATAAAGCCTCATTTAACATGCTATTAGATAGGTTGACAACCAAACTACATGAGTCAGTATTATATGAAGCATTTAAATCCGTTCAATTTCATTCTTTTACCTTACCATTGATGCTGTCCATCTCTGTAATTATTATATGGTCTACTGCTGTTGAATCTCCAAAAAGTCTCTTGCATATACTGATTGTCTCGAGCCCTGGGAAGAGAAGGATAAGCGTCATTGCTGTCAAAATCACTATAATGCATGCTCCCTTCTGCAAAAGCAGAAACCACACTATTCTGATTCTGGTTCATTTCCTGGTGACAAAAAGTACACGCTAGGACAACGTTTTTTTCCGATTGGAGGACTGAAGAAAGGCAGAACCATTTTCATAATCACGCAGATCCCATTGTAATTTGTTTCTTTTGTTCGAGAAGATCTTATTCTAAAGATATTCATTTTTCATTAATATCTCTCGAGCAATGTTCCAAATGTGAAGTCTCTAAAACAGATGCTAAAGAGGAGCACACTAAGAATCTCCAATTTAAGTTTTCTCTGCTTTACTGTGTCTCTCTCCCAGTCAAGATGTTAATCCAGTCCATAGAACACCAGTGGGCAAGCCGCTACCCACCTAGATTCAAATTTCTTATTGTCAGCAGAATCAAAAGGGGTAGAAGGATGTTTAAAGGCTCTTAAGGCCACGAGAAAAAACATCCAGTTCTACATATCGTCGCAGGTTAAGCATTATAATATACTGTAGTTTCTTACACCAACAATTGTTCTAATTTAGAATATTAATAATAATAAAGGGATTGACTATTTATTTTTTATGAGTTCTTCCAAAAAACATTCCCACGTTGTTGGTAGCATTTCACCATTAGGAACTTCATTCTCCCAATCTCCTGTATGTCTAAGAAAGCTGTCCATAGTTCGCTGGGAGGGATCAATATTGTCTTAAATTCTAGGCAAATTAAAAGTAGGATCTCCGGCCATAAAACCACAATGTCCAGCTAAAACTAATAAAATAAAACAACATACAGCAGGCCAAGTCACCAACTTTAACGGAGTATTCACTCTAGCGCCTCGGCTTAAAAAAGCATTCCAGGAGTGAAAACCAAGACAAAAACATCTTTATGTACAACAAATTCCTCCCAATTATATAATTAACAAAGCATTTAACTAATTAAAAACCTCTTCCAACTACACTCTACATTAAGACCACCAGGGGTCAGTGTTGCATATTTTAAAATGAAAAAGGCTTCTTTTTACAACAGTTTTTTCTTTATATTAAAACTACCTTGTTTAACATTAAATTTTTAAAATGATAATAGTTGTCGTCCACCACAGATTATTAAGGCACTTCCATATGCTGAGTTTTTAAGCATTTCCCATTTATGCAATGATCCAGATGTTTTGAGAGAAGAATTAGCTAAAACTGCTGATACATTTTTTAAGAGGGGCTATGATAGATGCTTATTAGATGAAGCTCTAGGACGTATTCAGAGTAGACCAAATTAAAAGGTAGATGTAGCTGATGTGGGTGCCGAGGATTATAATAATTGTAAAAAAAAAAAAAAAAAAAAATGTAGTTACAACTTAGAATATTTTGATTGAACAAGTAAAAAAGGTTATACAATATTATTGGGACTTTTTATTAAAATATAATGATTTACAAAAAGTAATAGAGAAAGGCCCCAATGTTCTCTTATAAAGAGTATGTGGTCTGTAATAAATGTGAGTAGCCCATGAATATTTTGGTAAATGAATGAATATGGGTACCTTCCCTTGTAATAAATGTATAAGTTGTAAGTACATAGTGCACACATTTGATAAAATAAATGGCTTTTCATTTAAGTCTGTTGATAGATATTGTCAGACAGAAGGCATAGTTTAATCATTGAAGTGTGGTTGTGGGTTATTTTATATTGGTGAAACCGAGAAGGCTTTCAGGTCTTGGTAACAAGAACATGTAAGAGATATTAAGAATGGCAGGCTTGAAGCCCTTAAATATCATCATGAATGTAATTCTGACAGCCTGAAGGGGGCAAAAGTTAATGCTCAACATAGTAATTTTTATATAAAGAAAAAACTGTTGTGTAAAGAAGCCTTGTTCATTTTAAAATATGCAACACTGACCCCTGGTTGGCTTAATGTAGAGTGTAGTTGGAAGTTTTTTGTTTTATTTAGTCAGTTGCTTTAATTGTTTAATTATATAATTGGGAAGGATTTGTTGTGTATAAGAAAGATGTTTTTGTCATGGTTTTCACTCCTGGAAGGCTTTTTAAGCTGAGGCGCTAGAATGAATACTCTTATTAAAGTTGGTGAACTGGTCTGCTGTACATTGTTTTATTTTACTTCAAGTATGTACTTTTTACTTTTTTTAAGCTTCAACATTGCTGCTTTAGTTCCACAGTAACAGGTATGTTATTTATGCAATCCATATGCATCGTGACTCTTCTTTCTTGTATCCCCAGCTGTTGACCTGCTATTTTATAATTCCAAGTATAAAAAACAGCTTCACGTCTATTGAATTCTATCTTCTACATCAGCTCCAACACAGAATTGGGGACTTTCAGTTTTGAAATGTCATCAGCTGTTGCCCACTGCATCTTGTGACAGAGGTGCTAGGTCCAATTTACCCCTTTATATCTTAGGTGAGATTCCTGTTGATCAGTGTCTGTAGACTCTTGTAATTTCCCATTTCTTCCCCTTCCCAGGCCCTATCGTATTGTATTGGTATTGATTCATAGACCACCACTTCTTCCCAACTTTTTCATTTTTGCGATTGTTTCTCTCTTTCTACAAGGAGTGCCTTTATTTCCAGTCCCCTTAAACCATTCATTGACTGGATCAGATCCTGTACTGTGGGTTCTTCAGCTGTTATATGTGATTTGTTTTTAGGCTAGTATTATTATTAGAGTGGTCCGTGCTTGTTTGTGAGTTTGTATTCTTATTTGTTCTACCTTATTTAAATAAAAATCCCCTTACTGTAAACACCAGTCCAGCCCCAGAACTGTACCTAGTAATGTCTGGTGGTCTCTTAAACCAAGTTATGCTGGGGCAGTCCCAAAATCTGTACCTCCAGTCTTTTAGTTGTTCCTAGTTACACCTCCAACTGTTCTGGTTACTCTCCGGAAACATTCTACTGAATAGCCTATCTATACTGGCATTTATTGATCTTATTTGAATGAGTAATTATAAAAACATGCGTCTAGAGTGTTTCTGCCCAGGCTGCCGCTGAAAATTGGCTTTGTTCCAAGTTGGACTTTCGTGGTAAATAAATGTTAAATAAAGTAGTTTGAAAGACTGTTTTTTGCAGTCTTGTTTTTGGATCTTGCCAGTCCTGTTTTTGGATCTTGCCATCATATTTCTCCTATAATCTGAAACAATTCCTATTTTTATCCAGTCTGTGGTATCAGGTTATTCTCTAGTAAATTATGCACAAGACATCCTTTTGTCAGCTGTTCTAATTTGGTCCTAAAAGAATATTTCCCTTTCAGTATCCCACACACATGGCTTAGTAACAGATCTATTCTAAGTCTAGTTTTAGCCATGCCTGTAGGCCACAGTTCAAACTTCCACAGCTTTCTTTGAGCTTCTTCAAGAACTTAAGACTATTATCTTCTGAAGCATACTCCGTTCATTTAAAGATTGCATTTTCTCATCTGTGTTGCTCTGACTGTTTTGCGAAAAAACAGTGCAGTCAGAGTATCACCATGCTAGAAGGAGAGGGACATTTAAGCATGTTGCACAGTTTACGTCATTCCCTTTTAAAAGAACTTGAAGTATGCATACTGCTAAATATTGCACTTCTTTGCTGGACTGTTGAAATGGAGTCACCAGCATATGTCTGCCAGTTTAAAGTAGACTCCAGTAGATAATTGTCTTTTTTTTTTATTTATGGATTTGTTTTGATCTAGCAGATATCTCGTACAAAAAACATTTTATAGGTATGACATATATATGAACAGAAGGTATATTTTTGGGGGGTGTGGTGGGGGAGAATGCCTCTCAAGACCAAATGCAAAAGACTGAATAGTAAAACTGTGATGTTAACTGTGTTCCAGTAAAACTACCTTTAACAAAATATAGCAACTAAAGGTATAAGTTATAAAGAGGCAGTAGGTTTTTTGAAGATGTGATTTATTGTTACAGAAAAAAACAGCAGTTTCATTATTTGTTTCCAGATTGTGTGATTCACTGTTATGTAGCACTTTAATTTTTTGGGCATGCCATCAAAATGCAACTTATGGTAGAATGCTCAGGTGTCCCTCGTTGATATGTCCTGTACATTGTTGACTCGTTCTACCTACTTCCAGCCTATTTTCTGACAGACGTTAACCCATACTACAGCCACATTACTAAGTACGGTCACAAATGACTTTTGTTGTACTGTAATGTGCAAGCCAAATGAAAAGCAAGCATTCAAGAGTTTTATTCTGTTTTCTAAGAACCTATTCATTCAGTTCATCTGACATCCGGGTCCTCAAGTCATTGTTTTGATACGGTCTGGCAGCGATAGTGCCCCATTCCAAAGCCTTTTCCCCCTTCCCATAATGCCTCTGCTCCTCTACCTCAGATCTCATTTGCTGCCTTTGTGAATAGTAACATGATCTGTAGCAGATAAGTGCTTCACCTTGTTTGAGTTATATAAATATATATATTTTTTTGTGTGTGTGTAAACTGTGGTTGACTAGTTTGTGATAGGATCTTTATCCCTTAACCATTTTTTTTGCTATTAAATTTTTGTGTCAATACCCTAGAGTTGACTGCGGTGGTGGTGCTGCGGTAGCGTTGTTGCCTCACAGTATGACGTTGTCCTGTTCGATTCTCAGCTAGAGCGTCTTCTGTGTGGAGACATGCGTGAATAGGCATACCTTCGTTTGAAGGTTGTGTGTCAGGGCTGGCAACTCGGCATGTAAAAATCTCCTGCCAATCATTAGCGGACCGGAGTTCCACTGTGGCGACCCCTAACCGGGAAAAGCCGAAAGACGCAAACAAACCCTAGAGTTGACAGCAGTTATCCTTTTGTTTTTGGACCTTCAGGACTGCCTTTCTCACAGCATGATCTTCGTTCAGGCAGACAACATAATAGTCTGGTATATTTATAAACAAGGGGAAACCAGGTCCTACAGTTTGTTGGGAAGCCATGTGACCGTGTGCATTGGGTGATGGCCTTGCACCATTTTCTGATAGCTGCACACATTACCAGTGGACTGGCAGACAGGCTGAGGTTTGAAGTCTTCTTTTGCATTATGAGTGGTGGTCTCTCAGTCTGTCGACTGCCAGAATGATATTCAGTCACTGGGGCACTCATTGCTGTGATCTCTTTGTCACCCAGTACACCATTTGCATCAGCTTCTTTGTCGTGATCCCTCCTCGGGGCCAACCCCCCCAGGGATGCTCTGCCTCAGCATTGGCCAACCCTAGTTACTTCATGCGTATCCATTCTTTCCCCAATATCCAAATTCTTGCAGAAAACGTTACGGTGCAAAGCATTGTCATCCTCATAGTCCCACTCTTTTGATGCCTCAGAGAGATTCCTTGGCTCCTAGATCCAATTTCAGATCTCATGACTCACTTCTCTGGGGAGCCTTACCCAGACCTCCAGTCTGAATCTAACCGCATAGTTTCTTCATTTCCATTGATGGTGAGGATAATTCCCTTCCGTAAGAAGTTGTCAATATTCTGTCTCTCAGAAACCTATTTATAAACTCTACCCTAGTAATGGAGCAGATCCACTCTTTGGGCTGGTACTCAAAATATTGATCCCTCTCTAGCCTCTCTTCTACATGTTTTACACTCTCTCTCTCTCTCCCCAAAGTAGTTTCAGAGCATAATATCTCTTACCTCATTCATTTGCCAGTCTTCTTCCTCAACTATCAAAATAGAGAGAGTACTTATTCCATACGTTGACAGAACTGCTTCTATCCATAAAGATGTGCAACTATTTAATTTATTTGCACAGAATTAAACTGGGCAAAAAAAGTATCCAAAATATCTTTATCCAGATGGTTATTCACTTGTATTTCCTTTGTTTATGAATCACACCACAAACCATTATCGTGTAAACCTAGAGGCCATTCTACCAGAGCTATGGCTGCTCTTACTGTCTTCTTTCAAGCACATTCCTTGAGCTGCGTATGTGAGGCATACCTTCATCAAACAGTATTTCTAGAGCTAGAGCACCGTTCAGTGCTTCCATTCTGAAGGGTCTCCTGTCTTGATACACCAGGGAGTACCATAGCTTGGGATCCTGATCCAAACATATTGAAATGGATGCACTGAATGAATAGGACATGAAAGTTATGTGCTTATGATAATGATAGATCCTTTCATTCATGTCCATCTAATGCAACAACCTGCTCTCCTTTCCCTTTTTTCTATATGTATAAGACCTGAAGGATCAGTATCTCTTGTGGTTGGCTCCAAAAACCATACCATTTGGTTTCTTACATCCCATATATCATATCTCACTTTTTTTTTCTGTTTCCCTATCCTCTGAAGTTTGGAGGTTACATTCTGTAGAGGCCCTGTCCTATCGAACGTCCTGGTTCACCAGCCACAGCTTGGGAAGTAGACCTCCTAGCAAAAAAGCCAGTGTATGCTTAATGTGGTTTTGCTGAAAACTGCTAACCACCAGTTTTAACTGTCAGAATCACGCTGCTGGGGACCTTCGGTCACCTCTAGCATCCCTACCTGTCTAGTCCCTACCCCAAGTATAGCTTTTCCTCAAAATCACTACTTTTTAAAGCGAATAGACTGCATCTAGCCAACCAAGCCCAGTGATATTAATTGCAGAATACCACTGAATAATCAGCATACTTGTCCCATTTTCTGTCTTACAACAATCTCTTGTAGTGCAAGAGTATTTTTCTGCTTGCTCTTATCTAGTGTTCCTTTCGTTGGAGTCCAGACCTTACTTTCACTTACCTTGCTGAATTTTGGCTTGGAGATTGTTTGTTTTTTTCTGGGATATTCTACTCTACACAGGATCAGGCGCTACCCGCTCCATCAATTACATTTATATACCTGGTAACGCCACCCCTCAATTTCCTCAACCATCCCTAACCTTACCTGTGTTTAGGACATCCTCCCTTAACTCCTCCCTCTTATTCCACCCTTAGTTCATACAATTTCACTAGACCACTATCTATTCTCCCTCTGCTTAAAATTACCACACTTTAGTCCCTATTTACTTTACATCCCTCTTTATCTGTAATCAGCATGTTGTATACCATAAAACTCGGTATCCTCTTGATCACCCTTACCACCATTCTTTACTTTCTGTCCCACGCCATGTCTTTCCCTGCCTCACATACTCAATCTCCAAAATCTCCCACTCTGTCCCTGTACCTCCATACTACTAGCCAGACTTTGACATCTCACCATCTTTATTCAATTTATTTGCCTGTCATCTATCAAAACTAAAGTACTACACTGCTATTATCAAACTAACTCATCTCCTTCTCAAGCCTACCTTTCCAACACAATATCACTCCATACTAACTCTTCTATTACAAGTCCTGTCCCAATATGGAGACATTCATCCCAGTCCTGGACCAACAAATTCTACATCCCATGTCCAACCTTCCAGTACCAAAAACCTTTTCATAACAACAGTTAACATACGAAGTATCTGTAATAAAACCACCAAATTCCAAGCTTAGCTTTCTCAGTACTCCCCAGACATTGTACCTCTCACAGAAACCTGGTTAAAACCACATATATCTGATATCTGAAATAATCCCTTCAGGTTACAATATTCTTAGAAATGACAGTCTCCACAAGAAAGGTGGTGGAGTTGCAATAATTTACCGTAACTCCTTAACTACTATCGCACTATTTTCCAAACCTGTACCAAACTTTGAAAACGAACTGTTACCTGCAATGCTACATATTAACAATAGAAAACAAATATGCATTGTAGTACTTTATATTCCCCCAGGCCAAAACATACCCAGTCTAGAAGAACTTCTATCCTGGACAACCTATAACATATCAAATGAAACCATCATTCTGGGCGATACTAATATAAATTAACAAACTCTCATCACCAGCTCTCCATCACATAGTATCAACCTTTGTAAGTATACTCAACTCGTCACAGACCCTACACGTATAGTCAACAAACAGAGATAACCCTAGACTGGATACTCGTTTCAGACCCACAAAAATATGCCTGGACCAGTACCCTCTTAAATATCTCTAGGGACCATCTATCTGCCTTCACCCATCGAACCTGCACACAAGTAGCCAAAGCCCACTCTTGCAGAACATCTAGAAATCTTGGCCACTTTAGCTAAAATATACTTACAGATGCTCTAAATGCCCACAACTGGTACACAACTAAGATAATACCAGCTGTAAACTACTATAACAACATCTTTCTAAATACACTTTTAAAAGTCTTACCCCATGGAAACTGAAAGAATCAAGCATAGCCATGCCCCTTGACTAACAAAACACTTCAAACAGATGCTTAGTTCAAGGGACTGAGCCTGGAAGGAGTGGCATAAAAACAAAACCCCACAAAATGAACTCACTACAAACAACTTTGTAATAGTGCCTTACTGACAAAAAAAAAAAAACTACTTCTCCACTCAGCTAGGTTCCCAAAGAAAAAAAACGAAATTATTTCTGGAAGTAGATTCCCTCACTTCTTAATCCCTGAGTCCAGCAAAATTCTATACCATCTCCTGACAAAAATCCACAAGAGATTGCCCAAGCATTTAATACTCACTTTATTGACATCATCAGTAAACTTATCAATGATCTCTCTACATAAACCAGTAATACCACAAATAGTTTTGAAAATCGTACAAATAATTCTTAAGTCAAACACATACCCCCCCTGCAGATTACATTTTAACAATATTCAATCCACTCCTACTTTTACTATACAACCACTGCCCACCTCTCTAGTGCACAAACTCTAACAAAGTTAAAACCATGCTCCTCGTCAGCTGATGGACTTCGGCAGAATACCTAAAACTCGCTGCTGATGCTATAACATACCCTGTCAGCATTCTCAGTAATTGATCTACAGTGGATATAAAAAAGTGTACAAACCCCTGTTAAAATGCCATGTTTTTGTGATATAAAAAAATGAGATCACAATAAATAATTTCAAAACTTTTCCCACCTTTAATGTGACCTATAACCTGTACAATTCAATTGAAAAACAAACCTGTTAGGGTAAAAAATATAAAAAATAAAAAACGTAAGGTAAGCTGGTTGCATAAGTGTGCACACTCTTAAACTAATACTTTGTTGAAGCACCTTTTGATTTAATTCTGTTATAACTCCCTTACATGAAGGTGGTAACACCAATGACCTTTCTAATTACCAACCCATCTCCATACACTCTCCTCTCTCTAAAATCTTAGAAAAGTGTATACATTCTCTATTGCTAAAATCTCTCTCCATGTATAACTTGCACCCACCCAACATGGCTTTCGCCCAGCTTATTGTTCCCATATTCACCTTCTTGGTTTGCCAACTACCTCAGTAACAGGAAACAATCTGTAAAATGGCAAAACAAAGTCCAAATGTCTAACCAATAAAACTGGTGTTCCCCATGGGTCTATTCTTGGGCCACTGCTTTTTAACATATTCATCAACAATCTCCATAAAGCATCCCATCTTAGTACACTCGTCCAGTATGCTGATGACTCTGCAATAATCATGTCCTCTGACAACCTGCCTGATCTACAAAAGTTAACACATAAGATCTTGGCTGAATGATGCACATCTTTTACGTAATCCAAAAAAAAATCTAAACTCTAAATATTTTCATCCAAACCTCTAACTCAAGACTTTTAAGATTTCTCACAAAACAGTATTGAAATTGAACTAGTAAAAACATCAAACTACTGGGTATTACATAAGTGATGACACTCTTTTGAGAATTCTGTTCACAACACAATTAAAAAGACTCATTTTAAACTTGGCAAACTATACAGGCATAAACTTTATTTGGATATGCCCACCAAATTAAAATTGGCTAACAGTTTGATCCTCTTTTCCCTCTTCAATGGAAGCCCCATTTTCACTAACCTTCACGCATCTCTCATGAATAAATTACAGTCATGCTACTACAAAATAGTAAAGATTGCCTCCAACATGCCAACTTGCACACATCATTAGCTAGTGATAAAGAACTTCAACTGGTTTGAATTCCCCCACCACCTGCACTACACCCAACTAACTCTCACCCAAAAATTAATATCCCTCACTTCAGAGTGTGCTTCAAACATATACCCTAACCAGAAATCTTAGGTTCTGTAATAAGCAGCTGTTAAGCATATCAAAACCAAACAAACGGGCAGGAAAAAGCATTTATTCCTACATCATTGCCAAACTGTGGAATGCTCTGCATTCCTCCATTACTCAGACTCCATAATAACATTTAAAATTGCCCTAAAGTACCACTTCCTTAATAGTCAAATCTGTTCCTGCACACACTTTCCCAAGCCACCATAGATAAATTGCTGTCATTACTTACTTTAAGGACATCATAACTTCCTTCAGTCTCTTTTCTACTTCTATGTATTGCTTTATCTCAAGATATTATCCCACTGCAAGCTGTTTTGAGCTGCATTGTCACCTTAATTACAGTCTCTGTTTTACATAACTATTTAATAGCATTACTTAAAAGAAATTCAATGGATATGAATCGTTTTTAATCAACACTGTTTATGTAATTGCTTATCTATTGATATTTTGTCTTATTCTTCATTGTATATCTATTCTTGTATATATGTTCACACAATTTATTATATTTTAACTGTAATTTTGGAGCTTTTCTCCCCGGGCCTCCACTGAAAATGGGTCTCTAGTTCATATGAAGTCGATTTCGAAGTAAACTCCAAACGGAAGTGCTGGTCATACATGATTCCTCAGCTGATTTTTGGTTGTTGAATGCATTGCTTGGACTGTTGTTCAAAAAGCATGATGAATTCTCAGTGCTGGTTTCAGTAGCAAGGAAAAGTAATGTTGATGAAGAACAGGAAGAATCATTACATTTTATCTCTGACCAAAATGATAATATAGCGTCATTCGATTGCACCTCTGTGTTTGATTTGATTGTCAAATCACTCTTATTTCCTTTCCAGATTTGGTTTGGATGGAAAAGTGAAAAAGTCTTTAGTCTTTGTTTCTGGATGCAATATTATTATTTATTTATTTATTCTAGTTTGATGACCAGGGAGGTCCACTGGGCTCAGGGAGCCCGTTTTCAGTGAAGGCCCGGGGAGAAAATCGCCAACAGTACATAGTTACATGAATAATTACGAAGAAACTTTGCATAACTGACAAATAAACAGGTAGCATTCATAAAGAATCAAACAATTACAATTTTGTTTAGGTGTAAAAAAACAGGCAAATGGCCTTGAGGCTAGATTTTACAGTATAGTTATATATACATAATACAAATGAGCAAGATTAGCTAGGTGAGCGGTTAACCAGGAGTAAAAGTGGAGGAGACCTTGAGAGGTATAGGGTGAAGAGTACAGTTGCATTTCCTGTTTGAGTAAAGGTGAGAATGAAGAAGAGTTTTGAAGTTTTCGAGGTTATCGCAGGTCCTAAGAGTGGAGGGAAGAGCATTCCATTTTTTTGCTAAGGTGAAGGAAAGCAGAAGTTGACCAGCTGGGTTTTTAGTCTAGTACTGTTTGCAGCAGGCTCAATTGAATCATGAGGGATGACGTCGATGGCATCGCAGTTGCACTCCTCACGAAGAAGATTCTTCTTGACATGTGACGCATGCATCTAAGTGGGCAGTCCTTTACATCAGATGACAGTAGTCTTTGTAAGCAAAACCAAGTAGGGGCCTGGGCCTTTCCATCTGTGTTGCAAAGAATGCTTTTGGGAAAATGTCTTGATGTAGACAAAATTTTCAGGTTGTAATTCATGGGGATCATTTATTGTAGGCTGCTTCAAAGCTACAGATACAATGTGGTGATAGTACTGCAAAAGAAAACACAAAAACTTGCAGTGTACAAAAATAGATTCATCTAAATTTTGTCACTCCCAAGTGATTAAGGTGTGGTGTAGCAGGCATTCTTATAGGTCTGTCCATGGAATTTCATGAGGGGACAATTTTTATAGTAGCACTAACTGCACTTCTAGTACGAAATAAAACTAAAGGTAAAGTTTCCTCCCACAACTTAGCAAGGTAGGTCTATCATCTGATTTGCCTGCTGTTCAGTTCCTGAAGCTCGTGTCGTATATGGGCAATTGTATTGCGTTTTGATATTCAATATTTTGCTTGTTTGCTGCATCATTTCACTAGTAAAATGAGTTCCCTGACCTGACTGGATGCAACATGGATCACCAAATCTTGTGATAAAATCCTGAATCGATCTTTTAACTACTGTTGTAGCATCATGTCCTACACATGGATATGCCTCAGTGCATCACGAAAAGTCATCAATCACAACAAATGTGTACCTCAGCTTTTGCATTTGTGGGAGTCAAGTCTCACTAAATGGTAAAAAATGACCCCTTCAGTTTTTTCAAGTCTCGGAAACATTATGTTCTAAACAAATCCCATATGTGTATTTACAAAATGTGAGTGACTTTTGAAAGGTGGTGGCGGGGTATAGCAGTCATTGGAAATCAGTTTTATTAAGGCATTTTTACCGAAATGTAAAGGTAAATGGTAGGCTTTAACCAACTGAGCTAGATAAATTTATGGGGATACCAGATGCCCATCTGACTAGCTCTACAGTCTGGAGAATTGCTTCATCTTTCACGGCCCCACCTCACCCATTGAGAATCCTCAGTCAGATTCTAGAAAGATAATTCCTCCTGTAAAGAAATATTGTTAGTCTCCTGGAGTTGCAAAGATGAAGCCCGAATAGGATAGGATATTGCAGCTTGTCTTGCTGACCTATATATACAAAACTATTACCTCTAGAGGTATAACAATTATTTTTTATGTGCGACACACTTGACCACAGCAAGTTCCTTTAGTAACAATAATGCACTCAGTAGTTCATGAACAAAAATACAATTTTTAATAATATTCCCTGCTAAAGTCAAATACTTCCCTTCTCTGCAAAGTGTCCCAAATTCATGAACTACCCCATAAGAATAGCATAAGTCTGTCAAAATAGTCACTGACATTTCTTTGGCAGTTTCATAATCTTCAGTAATAACCACAAACTCAGCTATATGAGCAGACACATTTCCATTTAACTGTTCAGTTAATAAAATCCTATACTGAATATAAAAGGAAAAGGCCACTAGAAGTACTTAATCTTCTCTTTGAACAAAAAAAACAGCAACAAAAAGAAACAATTCTGGATTCTGTAGTGGAGCATCTTTTAAATCTAACCTGTTGGGAAGTATAGAGTAACGTACAAGAACACAACTGTGGAGTTTTCCTTTGCCTGTTGTAGGGATTAAAGATCTGCAGGGTTAATTGGTAGACCATGAACAATCTGTAAAGTAGAATTATTAGGTAATGTAAGTTTTGTGCTTGAGAGTCAGAGCAACCACCATCAGATCTACTAAGAGCACTGTCATGGCCACCACTGTAAGGCAGTGGGGAGGGCTTCTGCTACAGGATCAAGATTTGTGATGAAATAAACAAAAGCTCTAAAGCAATCATTTCTAAGTTTTGCTAATAAACCTAATGCTACTATATTTGTTTCATGACAAAAAAAACAGAAAAATCTTCAGAATAATCTGGTAATCCAAGTGCAGGAGGATTTGAAAGAGTTTTTAGTTGAACAAAAGCTTGTTCATGGTGGTCTTGCCAGGGTATAGGCTCAGGGATATCTTTAAATCTAGTAATGGTTTTACTACCTCTGCAAAGTTAGAAATCCACTGCTGACCATAGCCCATCAGTCACAGGAAAGTACTTAATGGTTTTAATGTGGTAGGCTGTGGTGCAACTTGTATTGCAGCAGTGCCTAGAACCTTCTGAAGTAAGATGTCCCAAAGTATTCAGTTTTAGACTTCTAAAACTGAAGTTTGTCCATGTTGATTTTAAATTCTAATTCTGCTACTTTTATTAGAAGAAAGGCTTGCTGTCATGAAGAGATTTAGAAGCTAACAATAAATTGTCTATGTATTGAAGTAGAGTAGAACCATATGGAAGTTCAATTCTGTCTTTATTTTTTTGCTAGAGAAAAAGAGTAGGTGATTCAACATTAGGGTTACCACCTGTCCCACTTTAGGAGGGACAGTCCCTCTTTGGGCAGTTGTGTCCTGCAAAAAAATTGAAAAAATGACAAATGTCCTGAGATTGTAGCACAAAAATATTTCCTGTATTTTCTTTAATAGTTGCATAAAACTGTTATTATGTATCTGAAATACCTAATTGTTATAAGAAACAGAATAAGCAACTCAAATGCTACAAGAATAAGTTTTTATTTTGGCCAAAAAGTGAAGTTCTTTCATTTGTACTTGCCATGGAAATGTTTTGCCCTGCAAAATCTGATGTTTCTATAAAAAATGTCCCACTTTGGGCATTTGAAAAGGTGGCAACCCTATTCAACATAGCCTTGAAACAGTGTAATCCAAGTGTGCTGCTGTCCTGTATATGTAAATGCAAAAGGATACTGCAGCTTATCTAGATCTCACCAAGGCTTTCGACACCATCCCCCACTCTGGAATTATAGATAAGCTCACTAAACTAGGTATAAATCCCTATGTCTCACGATGGGTTGCCAACTGGCTCACGGACAGAACCCACACTGTGAAAGTAGCGGATTCCAAATCCGACTTCAGACCAGTGACAAGTGGAGTACCACAGGGTTCAGTCCTGGGTCCTCTCCTGTTTGGTATCTACTTTGAAGTGCAGGCTAACAAAGTTTGCAGATGACTGCAAACTCGGAGCCATAATTGAAACTCCTAACAATGTGGACAAACTACAAAAGGGCCTCACTGAGACAGATACCTGGTGTCAAAGCCATGGCCTGAAGCTCAATGCCAAAAAGTGTATTGTCATCCCATTTGGTAAAAACTCTTTACCAATGAACTACCACATAGCTGGTAATCTACTTAATGCCGAAAATGTGATGAGACCTTGGGACACAGGTGGACAGTAGTCTCTCCTTTGATAATCACATCGCCACAGTGGTCAGGAAATCCTTCTACGTGGCTCATCTCATCACAAAAGGATTCTCATCCAGAAAAAAAAGAGGTCATTTTTCCCCTCTACTCATCACTCATTAGACCCATTATAGAGTACACCGCTTTTGGTATGTATCTCACAAGACATCTACAACAACTGGAAAGACCACAGAAATACCTCACAAAGAGAATTACTGGCCTCAAACAGAT
This sequence comes from Protopterus annectens, assembly GCF_019279795.1. NCBI lineage: Eukaryota > Metazoa > Chordata > Ceratodontiformes > Protopteridae > Protopterus > Protopterus annectens. The sequence continues at coordinate 838,873,558 of NC_056732.1, forward strand.
GCCCTACGCAGACAGTCTCAAAAAACTACAGCTTTACTCCATCGCATATCGCCTACACAGGGGCGATCTCTGCCTAACATACAAAGCTATGTCACACCCAGAGCTGTTGGACATGCTCCACTTAAAGAAATCCCAGTCCCTCAGAGCTACTCACTCTAGGGACCTAAACCTTGTCACCACAATAAACAGAACATGCTGGAGGGATAGATTCCTGTCCCAGAGACTTCCCATACTCTGGAACAGACTACCTGTCTATGTCAAACAGAGCTCCTCATTAGCAATCTTCAAGAAAAATCTTGATGATTGGATGGGAAATAGGAAATTCACCCCAGGGATCACTTCTGTGACTCTGCTCGACAGGGGCACAGGCAAATAATTTTCTTGGGTGGCGAAAGCCGGGGTACAGTTTTTGGCTAGGCTTATACAGGCCCTAGGGCCAATAGCCTAGTACCTACCTATGAACCTATATCTGGGTGTATAGGAATGCTTGCTGTGGCATTTGGACATTTGGCCAATTTGTTTGTTGTAGAGATGATGAACATTCATTTTGCTAATGTCCAGGCTGACTACAGTTGCAACAGTTATTTAAAAGCGTTTTACCTTGTGGTGATTGTGGTGGCATAGGAGGGTAATCATTTTGTTGATATTGTCCTGGGACTTGTGGTTGGAAGAATATAAATCTACCTCTTCCTCCTGTATTTCTTCTTCCTGTTCCCTGTTCCCGTAAGCTGGTATTGAACTGTTGGAGCTGAATATCATTCTAACTTTTTCTTTTGAGTATGTTATCTGCTACATATTGTGCTTGGTTAACAATTTCATGAATGGCTGAACTTGGCCAGTTACCTTTTTTATTTAGTCTTGAACTGCTGGCCTTCTTCAAAAGCAGCTGACAACCCCGCTGGCTGCCACTCCCCCTGCAAGTTTTAGCTGTCCAGAAAAAGCTTTGAATGCATCTATCATGCATTGTAAAAATAAATATCAGTAAATTTGTTTTCTTTGTTTGCAGTGAGTTTAATTCTTGCTCAGTTGGGCATTGGGGGACATATATTTTTCCCATATTTTTCTAAAAATACCAGGGTGTGAAGGCTCTTAAAGCTGCTGCCAAGTCTTCAATAGTTGGATTTTGTAACTGCACATTCAACACTTTGGCATATTTAGCAGAGTATGTCTGAACTGAGGGGAGCGAATCCACAATAGTTTGAAAATCCACAGGCATTCTACTCTTATGGTTGGTTCAGCTTCACTATCCCGAGCAGCTGCAGGATTCGGTACCGGTACCTCTCATAAGGGGTCTGCATCTGGTGTATCAGTATCAGTGGAAGAATCAAAATCTGATTCCTCTTCTGTGTTTTAAGAGATGGAATCCACTGACAGTCTTCTCCATTAGTAAGTATTGGGAACTGTGTAATTAAATGTCTTACTTTCTTTAAGGGATTAGTTTTCGTTAGCTTTTATTAGTGAATCATTTTAGTTTTCCGGTGGTGGTGCTGCGGTAGCATTGTCGCCTCACAGTAAGACGTTGTCCTGTTCGATTCTCAGCTAGAGCATCTTCTGTGTGGTGACATGCGTGAATGGGCGTACCTTCGTTGAAGGTTGTGCGTCAGGGCCAGCAACTCGGCAGGTAAAAATCTACTGCCAATTATTAGCGGACCGGAGTTCCGCTGTGGCGACCCCTAACCGGGAAAAGCCGAAAGACACAACAACATACTTTATGCATTTGATGTGACAAAATTGTGGCTGACAGTGTTTGTCTGTGCTGTCTAAATTTAGTGTTATAAATTGACCCACAGGGATGGGTGGAAGTACTAGAAGTAACTTATGCTGTGTCTGGGGAAGTAGCAGATGTTTTGCTGAGTTTTGCCGATACAGGGCCACTCAAACCTCTGTCATTACAATCCACCAATATCAGTCCATATGCACAATCTCTGCAGAAGTAAGTCATCTGAATAATTACACCTTAAAGAGATCTGTAACTAATGAAAAGGTTGCTGCTAGCAAACAACTTTATTTCAGTGTTTCATCTACAAATTCAGTGCCTGCTGCCCTTGAAGAATAAATTGCCTACTTAAAAAATGGTAAGCTGGTAATAGCATGGATGGCAAACTGAAAACAGGTTCATAGTTACTAGGCATCTCATCCAAAAGAGGAAGTATTCAGGACTTCAGTACCCACCCCCTAAAAATGCAAAACAGTATCAACAATCCATCAATATGCTGTGGGAGTAGAACCTACAGTCTTCTGCATTAAAATGCAAGCATGCTACTGGTTGTGCTACTAACACACCTTTAAAAGGTTGCACCACAATAGTGATACTGTTTGCTAACCAGCTAAACAAATCTGTTGCACATTGTAAACAGACTTAGCATGAGCAGCAGTAAACTTCTCTTCCCTTGAAGCTCAAAATTCCTTGGAAATTACACTTGAAACTAAATTTCTTAAAATGCACCTGCCATAATGGGGGGACAGAGAACCAAAACTAAGGACACATTTTAATTTTTGGTCTTGTAAACTTAGTTAATAGAACAGTAACTTTTGCATTAGTACAAATTTTCTGAAGGCTATGAAGTCTGATGCTCAAATGTCTGCCATTATTTTCTGACTTCAGTCATCAATGATTTGCCAGGGATTTTCCAGAAAAACGCAATTTTATTAAAAACAGACTGAAAATATGAGGCACAAATATGAACATTCTGCAAAAACCTGGACAGCTGAAGGGTATGCTGCCTGCCTCTTACACACACCTATTTCCCACTTAACACACACACACACACCTACCTACCTCCCTCTTGCACACACACACACAATTCCTCTTAACCTCTTCAGCGGAAGAAATATGGACAACCCCTGTCATAATGTGGGGAACAAAGGGCCAAAGCTAAGGATACATTTTAAATATTGCTCTTATAAACTTAGAAGTTGATAGAATAACAAGTTTTGAATTAAGCTAAGAAAAAACAGTCTCTTGCACCAAAGTCCTCTGTACATAGCAAATCCACGAATATCCAAAAACAAGCAAACAGAGGACAACCACATCGATAAAAGTACCATAAAACTTTATTTCCACAGATGAGCGCTTTCAGGCCATATGCCCTTCATCAGATAACACACAGTATAAAACCTCACATATTTAAAATAGATATCAGCCTATCACATTTCCACAGGGTCGGGTCATGGATGATGCCCAAAAGCCAGGCAGGTGCAAGTGAGCTGGCGGACCCCTTGAGTTTATCGTATGGACCCCAGTTTCAGAAACACTGTCTTAAAGGATACGTAGCCCAGGAATTTGGTTTATCATCTGCACATTTTTGTAACGAATTTACTGTTCTGTTAGCTGCCTTCAGCTGTGACTTTAATATAACGGAGTTATATTTTAAACTTCTAACTACAGATTCCTTTTCCTTACTTTTTGGCTGCTTCTTGCCAGTTATTAAAAGATGGCCAACAAGTGACTGGTATTATTACCTTTCTGTTTTAATTTAATATTTTCTGGAATGTTCTTGTTAAAGTCCCTTTCTTCAGAAATTGCAAAGTACTATAATTTTTAGTGAGCTCAGACCATTTCACCATGTAAGTACAGCTGTCTTTACCATATTTATTAAACATATGCCTGGCCGGAATCCCATATTCTAGCTCTTTTAAAATATCTGCAGTGGTACCCATTATAAACTCACACTCATTTCAGAGATATGCGAGTATAATTAAAAATCCACTCATGCTAATAAGGAGTCTTCTCTTTTTGCATTGATTGGAACCCAGACTCGTACATAAAGATACACCATCCTCCTGACAAGGATATTCTGTTCTTGTTAGTTAATTGGAACTTTGATGCACACAATTAGAGACTTGCGTTGTTACTTTAACTGAACAATCTTCCATGTGGTTTCCCAGATTCATACAACTTACCCACTCCAATACAGTTATATCTAATGTAAAGAGTAAAGCTTACCTGCTGGGACTACAGACTCTGCCAGAGGTGAGAGAAAGAAAGAAAATGTTGTTGTAGTAACACAACAGAAACTTGCCTGACAGAAAACCTATCACAGTGGGCCCAATAGCAATTTCTGGTGCAGCAGCACACAGACAGCTTGAAGAATCTGAGACTCCACTGCACCAACCTGTTAAGGTACAAAATAACTTTCACACAGCACAGTCCAGCAAAGAATAACTATCTCCTTTATTGCAGAGAGCAGCACATACATGGGGAGACTAGGAAATCGCAGTCCTGTCTCCCCAAGCTATATAAAGCATGAATATTGTATACTATTTTTGATCAAATGCAACACGATTGTAACAATTAAAATACAGCCACTGACCAATTAAAAATGAGCTCCACATCATTAATTTTGTTAACTAAGATGTCCTGACTCTCTCTCTCTGTGCCTTTCCATATTAGGCACAAGTTCAGAATTCCAAAAAAAGAACTTTCTACACTTGTCATATTGGCAATTTTGTGTTAGTAGGAAATAAATCATCAAAATCAGACTGGAACACTCAGGAATCCATCTTGAAATGGAAACATGTACAAACACTGATTTTTCTTTCATTTTAAATTTTCCCTTTATAGCTGTTTCAGGACATCTTTTTGATCCAGTGATGGCCTGAACAAAAATGGTCAGTAAGGAAAAAATAAAATCAGTTTAACTCCTTAATTTTGCTTTTTCCTGCATCCTTTCAAAGCACCCTAACTGGCTATTGTGCACTGTAGCAATTGTAGAATAAATAATCACATTAGGCCAGGGGTCTGGGGGCATGATGTCATGGCTTTTATAGATACTGCGATGTGCATTTAAGTGTTATTTTCCATCCTTTTGATGGCATGAACAGAAATCATGAGCAAGGAAAGACATTTTGTCTTTCTCTGCAACTTTGTTTTTCTTTCATCCTTTCCACACATCCTAACCAGGTAAGAGTGCACTATCGTAACTTTGGATTAAATAGTCAAATTAGGTCAGAGGTCTGAAGGTGCTTGGAGCCACTCAATGCCCTGAGGTGCATTTTACAGCTGTTTCCATCCTTTTGATACATTAATGGCCTGAATAAAAACTGATGATAAATAAATTTAGCTTTATTTTTTCCTTAAAGGAAGAAATGGGTTGTTTCTGGCAAAACAGATCAGAGTAAACTAAAAAGACAAAGGCTTGTGAGAATACATACATCATATCTGGAACAGCGCCTGTCTACCCCCCCCCCCCCAAAAAAAAAGTTGCCATTTGTCTACCCCTTGGTATTAGATTAAGATGAAGGCACACATTGCCAAAGTTGAATATTTCAAGTGCCTGTTGTTTAAACATATATACAGGCCCACTTCTCACCACTACCCCCAAAAGACAACTATCCTCTGTGTACCACTCTGTCAGACTAGGACAAAAAATAAAAAAGTAGAACACGGTGACATATTTCAAGGTGTTGCTGTCAGACATCTGTAATAACATGCCTTCTTACTTCTTCCTCAAGAAAATAACTACAAAAATAACTACCCATATATAAATGTCTGATGTTTAATTGTGAGGAGAGTGAAAACGTATTCCAGCTATCTGCTCCTAAACAGTACAAAGCCTTTAGAGAAGCTGCAGTGCCTTTCTGTGCACACCTTTGAGGCATGTGGGGGGGGGGGGTTAAGAAATAATGATTACACTATCCCCGGTTCCCCCATACACAAGCCATCATGACATTCTGTGCACACCTCTAAGGAGCGTTCACTACTAAGCATTTGTCAAAATCCACTTGTACAGTCTGGGTGCGGGAGCCACCAGGGCCCCAGAAGCAGTCAAGCGTCTGGATCTTCTTTGATGCTTTTTATCTTTATTTTTGAAAGCTAATGATGCACTAAGTGATTTACTGATGTTCAAAGGAGTTATTCACTTGCTTGGTAATGTTGTACATGTCTGTAGATAAAGGCAGACACCTGCACTGATCCCCAAAGCCAAGTTTATCCCAAGCTATATTGATTTTTTTTTTCATACAAGCACATACAGCCTTGACATGTCAGGTCTAGCAAAAGACTACACACAGACACACACATCATAGGAATACAAGTTTACCTTCATCATGTCTTTGGGGTACTAGAGGAAGCCAGAGCACATGGATACACCCACACAGACCCCAGGGAGGGCATGAGACTCCACAAAAAAGAATCCTCAGCCAAGAACTCAGCAAAGGCTGTGTGCTGTCAGATGACAGTGCTGTTCTCTGCATCACTGTACCAATGACAAGTCACTTTCACACGCATCTTGCCCCCATTAGACCATCAGAGATAGCCACTTATTGTATGCAGTGCTGATGCTTATGATGGAAAGTAAAATAAATTGTGGTTAATTTTATTGTTAAATACCCTGTAGCTCCTCCCCCTTAACTCACACAAGCATAGTAACACCCACAGCAAGTGGCAACCCTGTTCATTATATAAATGTTGGGGGACGAAGCTTCCATCTTGTCCATCACAAATCTTAGTGCAGTGCTGCTTGTTGTACATTTCTGAATTCATTTATTTCTACATTCTGAGTGGTTCATTTACATGACATTATTCATTTGCATGAGATTATTCATTTACATGTCATTATGCGGTTATTAACATGCCCAATATGCCATGCTCTTTTGTCCTTTGAGTGGCTGCACTGTTTTTGTCTTAGAATTGCCCACATCCTGCATACAAGCCTTACCTGTACCCATTCTGATTTGCCCTGCACAGTGTGCTAACTGTGAATCCCAGCTGGTGTGTTGTAAATTGCAGATGAAGTAATGGTACAATTTCACGTGTGCCTGAAGCCTGCTAGGTAACACAGTTTAGTAAGAAAGTCTTAGAAAATTTCACTGAATATGCTGCATTAGTTGTAGAAAATCTTAAGAAAACTTTTAAATACAAGTGCCACACTGAGTCTTAAGTAGTTAACGTAGCTGGCAGAACTAATGATAATTATCACAACTGATGTCAAGTTTTTTTCTAAATGTAATAAGTTTCAATGAATGAATGTGATTAATAAATACAATTATAACTTTAATCTTTTTAGTGAAGTTAAAATAACTGAATGTCAAATATATCTCTCTGGAAGTTAGGCAAATTGAAAGCTTAATGATGTGGGTTTCTACATGAATCAGTAAGTGAAAGGTAGGTGAATCTGTTCCACAAAGTTATGGAATTAAAAAAACATACATAAACTTAGTAGACAATAGATTCCATGTACATGCATGTATATGTTGTTCAAAGAGTAAGGTTTAAATTATATTTTTTTGACTCTGTTCACAAAACTCATTTAAGGGCATCTTCTGCTGGCAGAAAATTTTCAGTTAGCAGGGATTAATGAGCACAGCTTCTTAGCTTGAGGTGTGAATGGCCGCATACATAATGCATGCAAAGTCCTAATGTGTGAGATTATGTTAAAGCAAGCTGTAGCATGGAAATGGAGGTTTGAGCAGGGGAAGGCTTTTGAAATGTTCAAAAAACTAGTTGCAGAAACACCTGTTTAAAATGCTGTGCTGTTAATAAGCCTGCTGTTTTGCAGGTATGGTCCAGTCAGAGTGGTGCAAGCAGTGTGATCCTGCGAGAGAGGAGACTAGTTATCTATGAATCAGGAATGTTTGCAGATTGTTAGCAACAAATTGGGATGTGAGAAATTCCATGCGTGTATGTATGATAAGGAAGCTTAGATAGAAGTAGAACTCAAGCCCTTGAAAACCATATTCTGAAAGCCTCATCTCCAAGTTTATACAGGATGTTAATTGGTCAACAAAGGTATGATATGAAAGTGTAACAGAGGCAAGAAACTACATTTAGCTGATATATTGTGTATTTATCAGTGAAGCATGAAGATTTACTAAAAGAACTCTAGGACAGTTACCAGTGACAGAAGAAAGAGTAAATGAGTTTACACTGACCTGTAACTGCAACAGAAAAAAGTTACATCGAGATGCTGGCCTCAGTAAAAAAAAAAAATCATTGGTAAAGCAAAAATGTGTCATTCCTGTATGCTAGACTAATGACCATGGGGGCCTTTTTAAGCCTAGCCATGCATCTCAAATCTCTGACAAGTTCGGATAACCTTGATAAGTGTAAGCAGGGGCTTGGGAGATGAAACATATTTACAAGCAGGGGTCACTTCCAATGCCCGTTAGAGACATAGGTGCCAAACCATTAATGGATTTCTTTTGTTCCCCCATCCAATTCTGCAAGTTATACTTGGGTTAGGGAGGAACTGTATCCCTTCTCTGGACCAGGCTCCCCATCCATGTGAAGCATCTGTGGGATAGATACCTGTCTCTCCAGCAGGTCCTGTTCATATCACAGACAAGGTTTAAGTCTTTGGAATGGGTAATTCTGGTGCTGTCTGTTTTGCATATATGCAGGAGGTCCATCAGGGTGGGGGTCTGACAATCCCTTGTATGCCAGGCATATATCTCCCCTCAACAACCTGGAGGAGACCGAATACAGGGATAGGGCTTATAGGTGGCCTGCGTAGGACATATTACTTACACCCTGTATTCTTTCAGTGAATAATCTCTGTGGGCATCAATTTTGCTGTATGACTCTGGTTAGGTACATCCCTACTTTGGCATTATACTCAATGATGGGCCTGATGAATATCAAATACAGTGGAACAATTACCTCTTTGGACCTAGATGGCGTACCTTTGTTTAGAAGTTAACACGGTATAGAATGATTTCCTTTGACTTGGGGGGGGGGGGGTTGACAATATGGTAGTTACCGAGGTAGATGACTTCCCAAAGGCTATTGTTATGCATTTCTTTGCATTTTGTTTGCGTCTATGGCTCTGACGCAAGTTATTTGTATTTAACCCTTCCTGGAGAACATTCATGTCGGTGGGGAGACTGTATGACTACTCTTAACTTGCCATCTTTTGCAGATTAGGTCAGCCAAAGGCCATTGACGTTGGCATTGACTTCAGAGAAGATGATGCCAAAAAGGAGTGGTCCCAGGACTGATCCCTGAGGGACCTTGCTTGTGACTAGCCTCTCTGTAGAGTTGGACTCCCCAGTTCTAACTTCATGGGTCCTTTCTTTGCGCCATCTGGCTATCTACTGGGTGAATTTGGGGTTTATACCTAACCTCTTCAGTTTGTAAACAATGCCTGATTGTGTCAAATGCCTTGACCAGGTCAAGGTATGCAGGCAGTGTAAAATGTTTTGCCCTCGTCCATTTCATTGGTGACCTTCTCAAAGAAATCCACCAGGTTGAGTATTCATGACCTGTCCCTGATGTAACCAAACTGGGTTGGGTCCAGTGTTTGGAGATTTCCTATGTCATTACTGACAATTTCCATGGCTTTGCATGTGAGACTAGTGAGAATTAATAGGTCAGTAGTTTCCAAGGTCTGTAGATGGCCCGCATTTGTGCAGAGGGATGACTGTTGATATTTTCCATTCATGAGGCACAAATCCTGTATGGAGGCTATGGCTAAATAGTGATTCCAGTGGGCCTGATAGGTGGTCGTCATGCTGTTTAGATCTCAGCCTGGGATATTGTCTGGGCCCATTGATGGCAGTGTTCTTGGCCTTAGAATATTGAGGACCTGTTCCCTAGTGATAGGAGGGGAAGTTATATTTAGTATTTCCTAAGGGGATGCTGAGGGGGGGGGTAGAGTTAGAGCTGAATTTGTCTGGCAGTAGGTTTGCTATATCTTCTGGCTCAGTATATTTTGTTCCATTAACAATGAGCTCTGTACACAATTATGTATTGCCTTTGAGGTTGCGGACATAGATAAAGAATGCCTAGTGGTTGTTTTTGGCCTGGGAGGCCACATTTACTTCAAATTTGGTTTTGGTAGACTATTTGTCCTCTGAGCTGTTTGTTTAATTTGATTAGAACACTTTTATTTATTTGTTTACTTTTTGTCTGTGCACTGTTTTTTTCATATTTTAGTGGACATTCTTATCACACTGTTAATTTTTTAAAATAAAAATATCTTTTTTTTTTTTGACAAAAATCCCTTTCTTTTCGTATACAGACCTAAACTAGTTATGCAAATGCCTTTTTAAAATTACAGCCTGCAAAGGTACAGCCCAAGTAAACCTCTTCACGAAGAAAGTACAGCTATGTAAGTAGACTTACCATAACAGTAGATGTTTGAGTGGTCACAGTTGCAGTAGCCTTAGCTATATGGGTTATAGCCTGCAAAGCATGTTAACAGCCAGCCGGCTTCCAAAGCTTCAGGGCACCTTCCGCACACCCAAACTGTCAGACAGCTGGAGCTGAGCTGACTAAAAGACATGTTTGGGTATCAAGCCCTTCAGAGCTAATGTTGTTGCAGAGGTTATTGAGGATCGACATTCGGCTTGGTGCTGTTCCTTTCCTGGGCAGATACGTTCCCTTAGGAGAAAAACCTTCTATTCTCTAAATAGTTTGTGTTTTATCACTTTCCTCTTTAAGAAAGTTATTTTAAAGCTAGAAGTTTTGTGTTTTAATGGAATGTTATGAGACTGTATTGTACTTTTAAATGGGAGTGCTGTTTTTAAAAGTTGTGTAAAGTAACTGAAAAACATTTTCTTTAGAGAAATTGTTTATTTTACTTTATTAGGGCTGGCAAAATGTTTAAAGTGCTTTTTACTGTGTTTTTCTGTGAAAAGAATTGGCTTTTAAAGACTTGCAGCTCTTACCAGCATTTGCTGCTCACCTTTACGGGAAAGGAGCACCATTTTTGACTTGACCATGGAACAGACTACTGGTCCCATGGTTGGTCCTTCTTTCAGCGACAAAAAAAAAAAAAAAAAAAGTTAAGCAAACAGCATTTGCCACCACAGGAGGTGAATCAGCTGCAGGTGAGTGACTCTGCTGTGGTCATTTGTTGTACCTCAGACCTCTCATCTTTTACTCTGGATCCCTCTGGTGTAGCACCTGCAGCCACTATGGATTGGGGGTTAGCCATGTCCTCTTTGGCTGTTGGGATCCACTCGGTGGGCAAGGGTGAGCCACTCCTGTTGGTCTTGGGAGAGGGAATAGGGAAGGTTTCCCTATTGTATCAGAATGCAGTGCCCATCCCAGGGGATGCTGCAAACAAGATGATCACTTTATATATAAAACATATTTTTATTTTTATCTTTGGCATCCTGGTTGCAAAAAGCCCACAAAAAAATAGTATGGCTGTTGTAACGTGTATTTTATGTGAGCCTTGTCTGCAGCTCTTTTCTGTTTTATCTTGCCCTCCCGTCGGTCCTAGTCACACGGTAAATGCCTGTTAATCAGGACCTTTAATCTCCCTCTCATGGTTGATGTAGAACACTACTAAAAGGCTAAGAAAACTGGACTGCCCCCCATAGGTTGGAATGGCTGGCATCCTTTCCTACTTCAGCAACGTAACTGGTGTATGAAAATGAAGTTCAGGAAATGGTATCTGTAAGAAATCACCAGAGACTGAGATGTTATAATGATAGGAGCTACAGAAAGCTACCAGATTTGAAGGTAGCCTGAAGATGAAGTAGTTGGTTAAGCAGCTGAACCAGGCATACTGCTATGTGTGTGGAAAATGGAAAGTCGTGTTGTCTGAATCAGAGATGTTTTGTTTATTTATCAACATTTGATTACTGGGAAAGTCCAACTGAGTAGGATCGCATTTTCAGTTGAGGCCCAGGGAGAAAAGCTCCAAGGTATTACAAAACATTTTAAGAACAATAATTTTGTAGTCTTTAAAAATAATAGAAAAAAAAACAGCTGCAGTTTAAATAATTTATGCACATAGTTTGAATTTCAAAGAGGGCCAAGGTTGTCACACAAAATACTGTTGCAGGAAAATTGAGACTGTGAGTTGTGATAATCAAGTCATGTAGAGGATTATGATTGAGTTGCTGTTCCCAACCCACTTATGTGATTGAGACATGGATGCAAAGAAATTCACTTTGAGAGTACTTTCAAAGCTCTTAAACACTTGGTGAGTGCTGTCAGATGGGTAGTTTAATGCAGTCTGTTACATTTACACATAACATCTATACCTCTCAAGTGTTTAGATTTTTGCAGGACATCCAGATTATTGCTTCACGTTTTTCATCTGTTTCTCATAAAATGTGGTTTTTGAACAAGCCACTGAGGCTTGAAATCACTAAATAATGACATACAGTTGAATTTCAGCATTCACATTATGCAGATGAACACATCCTGTTATTCTAGCAACTCAAGTCTTAAGTTTCTTTTTTTTTTCTTTTCTTTTACAGGAAGCTAGGAACATGTTAAGGGTGTGGACAGCATGCAGAAACAAATGTTTTGCCACTGTCATTTTCTAGTCAGTACAGGCAGAATCTACTGCCTAGCCTGGGACCCGACCTTAACAACATAAGCAGGGGGTGGTTAACATTTGTTAAGGTCACGGGCCATTCTGACACCTAACTGGTTTGTTTTTTTCCAAACATTGGAGCATAATCAGAGCAGTCCATGCACTACATATTTATAATGCACGATATCTCAGACTATTTATAAAGTCAATATATTTTATAATTGGGGAAAAAATGGATGTTCATCGTGCATACAGCTGCAGTCATAACAGATGGGTTGTCCTGCCGTCAGGCGGGTCCTCGGTTGGCCGAATTCCAAAGTCTAGGTCCGGCGTCTGATGTCGTCGCTTCTTCCCTGACGTCAGTGCGGCAGGGCTATAAAAGAACCAGCCGACGCCATTTTCTAAAGTCTTTCTTGCCGCGCGGTGCCCGAAGCAGAAGCAGTTCGCAAGTGCCGGTCAGCCAGCTCCTGAGATTACGAAAATTTTTCAGCCGAAGTCGTCTTGAAAGCTAAGTACCCCGTTGGGGAAACCTTTCTTGCCTCAGACCGATGTCAGACAAAGTTAATTGCATTTCATGTGGGAAGCAAATACCGCATAAAGATTTCCATTCCTTCTGCATTCCTTGCTTAGGCCCAGACCACGACGTCTCGGCCTGTCGTTTTTGTTCTAGATTCAACAAAAGCACTATTAAGCGTCGGACGGAGTTCGCCCAACACTATTTTGGTAAAAAATTTAATTACATTATGTCGTCGGATACTCCGACTCCAGTTTTGAGTAAAAGACGCAAAGATAAGGACCGACACACGAGGTCCGCGACTTCTACCGACACCACGCTAAAGCCGGCTACAGGTGCTCCGGTTCTCAGCGAGGCGCCTACGCAGCCCCTGAGTACCGATGACGTTTCTTTAGCGGTGTCTTCTGTGCCCAAGGTCGCAGGCTCCTCGGCCCCAACCCCGACTACAGATACCGACCCCACTCTTGGCGGGGAAACTTAAGAGTTTAGACAGGCCTGCCACCTCTCAAGGTGTCTTCAGGCCTTCCTCTTTTTCCATTAAAGCTTTCACAAAATCTAAAGCAGCCATGAAAACTAAAAGACAAGCTCCACAGAGCCCCTCTCAAGGCCCCATGCCTAAAAAACAGATGCTCAAAATGAATGAGGATTTGATTACTCTTATCAGGGGTTCTCAACCCCCATCGGACAAAAGGCCCAGAATGGAGGGAAGACTACCCTTCCTCAGACCAGGCCTCTATTACCTCAGAACATTCTGAGGACCAGGAATATTCATATTCCCCTTTTGAAGATTCTGATGCTGAGGAGTCCATTCCCTCTGTTTCCCCCCCTGAGGACTATTCCTTTGGGGAAACCTTACATACCTTGAGGGAACACTTCCACTGGGAAGGCCAAGATTACTCAGATTCCAAGAAAAGGCTCAGGGATTTTCTCTTGCTTCCTCAGCACAGGCCTCTGGCTATCCCTCCTGTCTTGGACATACTAGATGATGTGTACACAGAGGCCAGCCTTAACCCAGATTCTTTACCTCCAGCTCCTGTTAAACCTGACGGGTATTACCGGGTTCCTGATTCACACCAATTCCTATACAAAAGCCATGCTGCTGACCCAGAAACTATTTCACAGGGTCCCAAGGGAATTAAGGCCTCTACTGCCAAAAAAACATTACCTTCAGAGAGAGATTCCAGAGCTTTAGAAAGGTGGGGGGAAAAAGGTATACACCTCGGCCACTTTAACCATGAGGGCATTAAACTGTCAGTTCCATATGTTAAAGTATCAACAGTTTTTATCTCAGTTGAAAAGCAAAATGACACAACCTGAACAACCAGACTTGAAGGAGTTGCAGGATTTGTTGCATAGTGCAGAGCAAGTGGGTAAACATACCTTGCAATGTGGTTTTGATGCTTTAGAGGCCTCATGTAGAGCTGCTGTTACAGGGTCTGTCATACGTAGACATGCTTGGCTCAAAGAGCAAACCTTACCAGATCATGTCAAAGCTAAATTACTAGATGCACCTCTTCAAAAAGATGTATTGTTTGGTGTTAAAGCTGAGGAGGTATTAAAGAAAATGGAGGAAAAGGCAAGATCAATGCAAACAGTGAAAGATTTCCTACAGGTACAACCTCCATGTTTCAGCAGAAATTGGCCTTCAAAAAATTGGTCCTTTCCAGCCACGGACAGACCTCAAAGAGGTAGATACAGGCGCCCGAGGGGTAGAGGGCAATCTCAAGGATCATTCAGAGCTAGACAATGGCAAGCACCTACACCAAGAGGTGGAGAGGATAGATCACAGCCATTCAGAAAGCAGACACAATGACTTTCCCCTTTGCATGCCAAGCAAAGCTTTAATGGCAGCACCTTTAGGTGGAAAACTGGCATTATTTTCAAAAAATTGGCATATTGTCACAAAAGACAAATGGATCCTGGACATTATAGACAGAGGCTACAGATTCCACTTTCACACCCTTCCAAAAATGAGAGGCATGCCAAACCTGCCACAAAATCAAAGGGCAGAGGCACAAAAACAGATTTCAGCTCTCGTGGACATGAAAGCTATTCAAGAGGTACCTGCACAAGAACAGGGTCAAGGTTTTTATTCCAGACTATTCCTGGTACCAAGGAAGGACAAAGATTGGAGACCTATTTTGGACCTATCCATCCTAAACACATATTTACTTGTACCAAAATTCAAGATGCTCACATTACAGCAGCTTCTTCCCATGCTGGGCAAGGAGTCTTGGCTGGTAACATTGGACCTCAAGGAGGCATACCTGCATGTCCCTATCAGACAATATTGCAGAAGATACCTCAGATTTCTTGCAGGTTCAACCCATTATCAATTCTCTGCATTGCCCTTTGGCTTATCTACTGCGCCCAGAGTGTTTACGAAATGCCTGGCATCAGTAATTGCCTTCTGCAGACTTCAAGGGATACAAATATACCCATATCTGGATGACTGCCTGATCCAAGCGGACAGCAAGCACATACTTCTGAAACACCTGGCGTTTGTAATAAAGTTGTTGAACTTTCTGGGATACACAGTCAACAAAAAGAAATCAAAACTAATACCCTCTCAAGCAATAATTTTCCTGGGTGCCAGCTTGAATACAAACACCCAGATGGCCTACCTCACGCCAGAGAAACAAGGGCAACTATCTCAATACTTCAGAAAAATGGCAACCTTCACCAGGCTGACTGCAAGGAAAGTCCTGCAGGTTCTGGGATTCATGGCATCTTGCATCCTGCTAATCCCATGTGCAAAGTTGCATATGAGGAAACTTCAATGGTACCTAAAAAACTTATGGTCTCAACACAGCCACAGTTTGGAAACAATTATACCACTCATTCCATGTCTTCAAAAGGAATTTTTGTGGTGGGCTCAAGCATGCCAAAGAAACATAGGTCTCCCCTTCTGCATGCCTCAAGCAAATCAAATCATCACAACAGACGCCTCAGACTACGCCTGGGGGGGGGCGCACATGACAGATCAGTGCATTCAGGGCAAATGGTCCCAAAAAGAAAAGCACCTACACATCAATCAAAAGGAAATGCTAGCAGTACAAAATGCTATTATGGCCTTCAAAGACCTACTGCATCCAGGCCAGCTATTGTTAAGGACAGACAACACCACAGTCATGTGGTACATAAACAAACAGGGAGGAACTCATTCATACCCCCTGTGCAGACTAGCCATGTCTCTTTGGAACACGGCTCTGGAATTACAAATCCAACTTCAAACACAATTCCTGCCAGGCAAGGAAAACACGCTGGCAGACAACCTAAGCAGAAATATGACAGATCCACACGAATGGAAGTTGCATCCTCAGGTTTTCACAAAGATAATCCAGGCATGGGGAAGGCCAGACATAGATCTCTTTGCTACCCACAGAAATTGCCAACTGGAAAAATTTTTCTCAAGGACCTATCATCCACAGACCTGGAAAGTGGACGCACTTTCTTTCAGTTGGACAACATTGACAGTTTATGCCTTTCCACCTCTTCCTCTGCTGCCCAAAGTTCTATTAAAAGCCAGAGCAGACAGGCCAAAGATGATTCTCATTGCTCCGGACTGGCCAAGACAACACTGGTATCCACTCCTGAGGAGCCTGACGCATTCCCCACCATGGATCCTGCCTCTAGTGCCTCTTCTGTTGACCCAGCACAACTTCAAAACTCTTCACAGTCAGCTGAAAACCCTCAATCTAGCCGCATGGAGGATTCCTTGATTTCCCAACAGACTCTCCTCTCCAAGGAGGTGCAGGATGTCATCTTGGAGGCCAGAAGGCCTTCTACTAGAAAAGCCTACTCCGCCAAATGGAAACGGTTTTGTGCCTGGAATCAGAAAAAGGTCCAGAATCCTTGGGTACTAAATTTACCTCAAATATTACAGTACCTAGCTGAGATGTTAAACAGTGGACTTTCCTTCTCCTCCATCAAGATCCATGCTTCAGCCATTTCTGCACAATACAACACTGATCCTCCTTTATTCTCACATCCTCTCTTAAGACAGTTCCTCAGAGGGGCTAAGAATATAAAACCCCCAAGGAAGCCACCAGTACCTGCTTGGGACCTCAACTTCATTTTAGAAAAACTGACCCTGCCTCCATTTGAGCCAGCTGCTTTGACAGATGTCCTTCAAGGATGCATCTGCAGTCATAACAAATGGGTTGTCCTGTCGTCAGGCAGCCCTTCGGTCGGCCGGATTCCAAAGTCTGGGTCCGGCTCCGGCTGATGTCGCACTTCACCCGACGTCATCTCTGCTGGTCTTCGGGTATAAAGGCATCAGCCGACGCCATTTTCCTCAGTCTTTCTTGCCGTGGCCGAAGCAGAAGCTGTTCGCAAGTGCCAGTCGGTCAGATCCAGAGATTACTACTACCGAATACTACTTGAAGACTTCTAAAAGCTAAGTACCCGTTGGGGACTCTTTCTTGCCTCAGCCGATGTCAGAAAAAGTAAATAACTGTTTAACTTGTGGGAAACAAATACCTCATAAAGATTTCCACTCTTACTGCCTACCTTGTTTAGGCCCAGACCACGACGTAGCAGCCTGTTTAGCCTGTGCTTCCTTCAACCGACGCGGCTTAGGCGGTCGGAGTTTGCTGAACAGTTTTCGCTCAGATTTTGCATACATTATGCCGTCGGATCCTCCGACTACCCAAATTGTTAAAAAACGCAAAGAAAAAGACCGACACTCGCGGTCCGTGGTTTCGGCCGAAACCACGGTTAAGCAAGCCGCGAGTGTCTCGGTTTCGGCCCAAACCGAGAAAACGGGTCAATCTGCAGCCGAATCCATGACTACTACTGAGGCTCCTGCTACCTTAGTTGAATCGGCCTCTGAAGTTTTGCCTACTACTGTGGTTCCTAGTGAATTATCAGACACCATCCCTTTGGATGTCTCT
The DNA here is from genome assembly GCF_019279795.1 of Protopterus annectens. Taxonomy (NCBI): domain Eukaryota; kingdom Metazoa; phylum Chordata; order Ceratodontiformes; family Protopteridae; genus Protopterus; species Protopterus annectens. The sequence goes on from NC_056732.1 coordinate 838,891,182, forward strand.
ACCCCAGCACGTGGTGCTGCTAGGCCTCCTGCAGCCATGTCTATAAAGGCCTTTGCCAGGGCTAAAGCAGCCAAAACTGTTAAATCAGTGCCTGTTAAGACCCCCTCACATAGGCCCACTTCTAGTTCACAAATGCTTACTCTGGCAGAGGATTTAATCTCCTTAATTAGGGGATCCCAGTCTCACCCAGACAGGGCCTCTCAACCTCCAGAAAAGAGACCTAGAGCAGAGCCCCCCGAGCCAGTGTCCTCTGATGATTCTTCGGATGACTCAGACATTACAGATCAGCCAGAGGCTCCTTTTTCTACTTATGAAGATTCCTGTGCTGAAGAATCCATTCCATCTGCCACTCCACCAGAGGAATTTTCCTTCGGGGAAACCTTACATGCCATGAGAGAACATTTCCAATGGCAGGGACAAGATTTCTCAGATTCTAGAAAAAGGCTTAGGACCTTTCTGCACTTACCACAACATAGGCCCTTAGCTATACCTCCAGTTCTGCCTGTTGTGGATGATGCATTTAATGATGTTTGCACTGCTCCTGATACTTTACCTCCAGCCCCTGCCAAACCAGATAGATTTTACAGGGTGCCAGACACTCATCACCACCTATACAAGGCCCCACTTGCAGATCCTGAGACTATATCCCAGGGGCCTAAGGCAGTAGCTTCGACCTCAGCAAAAACCCTATCCCTTCTGAAAGGGAATCCAGGTCCTTAGAGAGATGGGGGAAAAAAGTTTACACCTCTGCTACTCTCTCAGCTAGAGCTTTAAACTGTCAGATTCACATGATCCAATACCAAGAGTTTATGCTTGATCAGTTAACTAAGAAGCTGTCCTCTGATGACTCCTTAGATAAGAAATATGTTTTAGAAATGGTGAATAACATTCAGCAGGTTAGTAACCATTCTTTAAAATGTGGCTATGATGCACTGGAGGCTTCATTTAGATCAGCCATGACTGGCACAGTGATAAGAAGGCATGCATGGTTGAAGGAACAGGTTTTGCCAGATCATGTTAAAGCAAAGCTGTTGGATGCTCCTATGGATAAGGCCAGTCTATTTGGTACACCTGCTCAGCAAGTAATGAAGAAAATGGAAGAGAAGGCAAAATCTGTACAAACAGTTAAGGATTTCTTACAGGTTCAGCCCCCAAGGTTTAGCAGGAACTGGCCTGCCAAAAATTGGTCCTTTCCAGACTCCTCAAAATCTCAAAGAGGCAGGAATAGACGCTCTAGAGGCAGAAATCAATCCAGAGGAGGTGCCTATAGAGGACGCCAGTGGCAAGGCAATAACCAGAGAGGCACAGACACAACCACTGCCACTGCAACAGGACAATCACAGTGACTTGACTCTGACACTGCCTACCAGGGAGCAAATAGCAGCACCTTTAGGCGGAAAGTTAGCCTTATTTTCGAAAAATTGGCACTATATCACAAAAGACAAGTGGATTTTGCAAACCATAGACCAAGGCTACAGGTTCCACTTCCACACCTTACCAGTAAAAGAGGAATGCCAAACCTACCTCCAAATCAAAAACAGAAGCTCTAAAGCAGATAGCTCAATTAACAAAGATGAGAGCTGTGGAAAGAGTACCAATAACACAACAGGGCAAAGGATTCTACTCCAGACTCTTCCTAGTACCAAGAAAAGAGAAAAGTTGGAGACCTATTCTCGACCTGTCCGTCTTAAACACATACATCATTGTACCAAAATTCAAAATGCTGACCCTACAGCAACTTCTTCCCATGCTGGGCAAGGAGTGTTGGCTGGTAACTCTAGATCTCAAGGAGGCATACCTGCACGTCCCCATCTGACCAAATTGCAGAAGATACCTCAGATTTCTTGCAGGATCAGAGCATTATCAATTCTCAGCATTGCCCTTTGGCTTATCTACTGCCCAGAGTATTCACAAAATGCCTGGCATCAGTAATCGCTCATTGCAGGCTACAGGGAATCCAAATTTATCCATACCTGGACGACTGCCTGTTACAAGTGGACAACAAAAGCAAGCTGACAACAGATTTACAAAGAGTCATTTGCTTACTACAAGCCCTGGGATACACAGTCAATTTAAAAAAGTCAAGACTGATACCATCCCAGACAAGAACATTCTTGGGTGCGGAATTGGACACAGTAAAACAAATGGCATGCTTAACTGCAGAAAAACAAGCACAACTCCCTCTTTACTTCTTGGCATTAACAAAGCAGCACAAACTAACAGCAAGAAAAGTACTGCAGGCCTTGGGCTTCATGGCATCATGCATAATCCTGGTCCCCCATGCCAGACTGCATATGAGAAAACTACAGTGGTACCTAAAGAATTTATGGTCTCAACACAGACACAGCTTAGAAACCGAAATACCACTAATCCCATGCCTGAAACAAGAGTTCCTATGGTGGGCTCAAGCATGCCAGTCAAACCCAGGCTTGCCCTTCCACAACTTTCAAGCAAACCAAACCATCACAATGGACGCCTCAGACCTAGGCTGGGGGGCGCACATGTTGGACAAGTGCATACAAGGATTGTGGACTCCAGACCAGCTGCACCTGCACATAAACCAAAAAGAAATGCTGGCAGTAAAACTAGCAATCCAGAAATTCAGACCATTCCTCAAAGAAGGCCATTTAATGATAAGGACAGACAACACCACAGTCATGTGGTACATCAACAAACAGGGAGGGACTCATTCATACCCCCTATGCAGAATGACTCTGGACCTTTGGAATATGGCTCTGAGCTACAACATCCAAGTTACAGGCAATATTTGTGCCGGGAAAAGAAAACACCCTAGCAGACATGTTAAGCAGAACCACCTCGGATGCTCACGAATGGATGCTACACCTGGACATCTTCAAGACCATCACAAAGAAATGGGGAATGCCACAAATAGACCTATTCGCATCCCCACTCAATCACCAGCTCAAAAAATTCTGCACAAGGACATGCCACCCACTAGCATGGAAGGTGGACTCTCTATCCTTCAGTTGGAAAGGCCTGACAGCATATGCATTTCCACCTCTTCCTTTGATGCACAAGGTACTACTGAAAATCAAAGAGGAACGTCCAAGGATAATTCTGATAGCTCGAATTGGCCAAGACAACACTGGTATCCTTTGCTGAGGAGCATGTCTCGGGGAGAATGTGGCCAATACCCCTGATGCCTTTGATGTTAACTCAGAACAACTACAACATCATGCACCCAAACCTAAAAACCTTGCAACTGACTGCCTGGAACATCACATAACAGCTACTAACCCAGACTTATCCCAAAGGGTTAAAGACATTATCCTTGAAACCCACAGACCTTCAACAAGAAGGAACTATGCAGGAAAATGGAAAAGGTTTGTCATTTGGAGTACTGAAAGAGGAAAAGATGTCTCAAACATAGATATTGCTAACATCCTGGAGTACTTGGCAGAGCTTCTACATACGGGCCTGTCCTATTCCTCCATCAAGATACATGCATCAGCTATTTCCGCAGAATACAGCTTCGACCCACCTGTCTTTTCGCATCCTCTACTCAGGCAATTCCTCAGAGGGATCAAGAATGTAAAACCTCCTAGGAAACCACCATTACCAGCATGGGACTTGAACTTTGTGCTAGAAAAATTGACACTCCCTCCATTTGAAACAGCAGATCTTCAACACCTATCATGGAAAACTGCTTTCCTACTGGCAATTACTTCAGCAAGGAGGGTTTCGGAACTACAGGCCTTAATGGCAGTACAACCCTTCCTAATCTTCCATCAAGATAGAGTGTCCATGAGAACTAATCCTACATTTATGCCTAAGGTGGTATCCAGAGTGTCTTTAAACCAGGCAATCCACCTACCTACCTTCTTTCCCAATCCACAGAACAGGGGGGAAAGGCTGCTGCATACCTTGGATGTACATAGACAGTTATGCTACTACCTGGACAGAACCAAAAGTAACAGAAAAACTGACCAGCTTTTAGTAGCCTATGCAACAGGAAGGGAAGGAAAAGCAATTTCCAAACAGACAATCTCCAAATGGATAGGAAATTGCATAAGATTCTGTTACTCCTACCATGGAAAACCAGTTCCACAGAACATAAGACCTCATTCTACAAGGGCTACAGCCACTACCACAGCTTTCTTACGAGGAGTGGCAACCAAGGACATTATTGAGGCGGCTACTTGGACCTCCGTGCATACATTTGCCAAGCATTATAATTTACCTCTATACTCTAGATCCCGAGCAGGGTTTGCCACTGCTGTATTGCAAGGGATCCTAACTACACCATAATTCTTCTTCCTCCTCCCCTAGTTTTGCTATGTTATTCTACCCATTTGTTATGACTGCAGATGCATCCTTGAAGGACATAGTACAGTTTTGTACCTACCATAAATGTAGATGTCCGAACAGGATAGCATCTGCAGTCAGGATTACCCTCCCTCCTTCCCCTCTGTGGTACTCCTAGGGTATTTACCCTCCTAATAGCTAGCTGGGGGGGAGTCTCTTATGGTGTATTTGTTTGTATATATGTACATACATGCTTATTTTTTGTGTTTGCCTTCTACTATTTTGGAAACATTGGCACTTATCCAAAATTTAGCTTTCCTAGAGGGCAACTGGCATCTGGGGCAAGAAACACTGAGGAAAATGGCGTCGGTTGATGCCTTTATACCCGAAGACCAGCAGAGATGACGTCGGGTGAAGTGCGACATCAGCCGAAGCCGGACCCAGACTTTGGAATCCGGCCGACCGAAGGGCTGCCTGACGACAGGACAACCCATTTGTTATGACTGCAGATGCTATCCTGTTCGGACATCTACATTTATGGTAGGTACAAAACTGTACTATCTGCAATATTTATCATGGAAAACAGCCTTCCTTCTGGCTATCACCTCAGCACGCAGGGTTTCGGAACTACAAGCCCTCATGGCTGTGCAACCTTTCATCATTTTCCATCAGGACAGAGTTTCCTTATGAACCAACCCTTCCTTTATGCTAAAGGTACAAACGTAGTGACCACTCGCTATCTGCTCACAGCACAGCTGAAAAAACGATACCAGTCTGTAGTAAAAAACTCCACAGGAATAATTTATTGTCCAAAGGTTTAAGGGGAAAGTTTTTGACCTGCTCCCTGAAATAATAGGGCGGAAAGGAGGTTCTGAGATGTTTTTATGTACCTTCGGGATACCTACAATGGTGGCCATATAAGGGAATTCTACCACCATAAATTTGTGTAAATCTACCGTGATTCTACCTTCCGTCAAAAAATCATCAAGGTACATGTCTATCCTTCTGTATGCTGTATTGACCTCATTCATTGATATTACTTCGTAGTTTCCTGAACAGTGTAAGATATCATGTATAATGGACCTGTATAAAGAGGCATCAAATAATACAATTCCACCACCTTTATCAGGTTTCATTATACGTACACATTTGTTGTGTCTTAGTTCGTCAAATAATCTCTGTTCATCAGGTGTAAAGTTTTTATTCACATTATTATGTTTAGCTATATTATTGTATCTGTATAAATCCCTAGAAACTTTATTTTCGTACACCTGTATCAATGTGTTGTTACTGGGGATGAATGTGCTTTTTTTCTTTAATTTTCCCTCTTGTACTATAGTTTCAGGTTGGTCTTTAAACATCAAAGCCAGATTTAGCTTTCTAGTATATTGCTTCAATTCATTTACACTGTCAACAATATTAAAACGAGTAGTAGGTATGAAATTCATACCCTTAGAAAGGAGACTGAAATGTGTAGTATCCAGATGGACATTACAATAGTTGAATATCTTAAAATTCTTATATTCATAAGTAATGCCATCCGGTGGGGTGGCAATGATCTCCTGTGTAGAATAGGTGTCAATTCTACTATTTAATATATCTTCTTCTTCCATCCACCCCCCTGTTTCCATCTTGGAGGATACCTTCTCTTGGAGTTCTGAAAAAAATCTTTGTTGCTCCCAGCATCATGCCTTACTTCCTGCTCAACAAAATCATGATAAAAGTTACTTTCCCTACTGTGAAAATAGTCTTTTTTGTCCCATCTATACATTTATGCTAAAGGTAGTATCCAGTGTAGCCTTAAATCAGACTATCCACTTACCTACCTTTTATCCTAACCCACAAAACAAAGGGGAAAGACTACTACATTCCTTGGACATTCACAGACAACTTCGTTATTATTTAGACAGGACAAAGCCATTCAGAAAATCAGAGCAACGTTTTGTGTCCTATGCTACAGGTGCTCAAGGAAAGGCTATTTCCAAACAGACAATCTCAAAATGGATAGCCCACTGCATACGCTTTTGTTACTCATTTCATGGTAAAACTGTACCTACAAGCATCAGATCTCACTCCACAAGGGCCACAGCTACCTCTGCAGCTTTCCTCAGGGGGGGTTCCTACCAAGGATATTTTGGAAGCAGCCACTTGAAGTTCTGTACACACTTTCTCCAAGCACTATCACCTTCCACTATACTCTAAATCTAGAGCGGGCTTTGCCACAGCAGTCTTGCAGGGCATCCTTGCTCCTCCTAGTTCCACTTAGTGCCTGCCACCCCTTTTTAGCTTTGGGATTCTACCCATCTGTAATGACTGCAGCTATATACACGATGAACATAGTAAAGTTTTGTACCTACCATAAATGTAGATGTTCGAGTGCTAATACAGCTGGAGTCCAGGTTTCCCTCCCTCCATCCCCTCTTGGGACAGGCCTTATGACAAACACCTCCTCATACAACCTGATTTGGGGTATTCTTTTATGGTGTATTTGCTTGCAAACTACTGTTTTTTGATTATATTACATTGCATTATTACATAAGTTTATGTTTTGCCTTCCTTCTGGGGGCACCTGACATCTGGGGCAAGAAAAACTGAAGAAAATGGCGTCGGCTGGTTCTTTTATACCCCTGCCGCACTGACGTCAGGGAAGAAGCGACGACATCCGATGCCGGACCTAGACTTTGGAATTTGGCCGACTGAGGACCCGCCTGATGGCAGGACAACCCATCTGTTATGACTGCAGCTGTATTAGCACTCGAACATCTACATTTATGGTAGGTACAAAACTGTACTTTGTAATGCATTAAATATTTATCTTTAAATGAGCTAATAAATAGCTGCAAAAGTTACAAGTCATCTGGTACACTTCCCTTTAGAAGGAATTGGAACAAAGCCCTCATGGAGGCTAGATGTACTTGCACAGTCCTTGGGTTGCTTGCTGATATGTTACATGGGCACTGGAGGCTTGATTGCATTTGTACAGAGTTAATAGGTAAATATCTACAGTGTTTAAAATGGCCGAATTACAGTTGAAGTGTTGACATATGTAGTTAATGCATTATTAGTCTTTCTTAACACTTGGTTCATGTTCATAGTCAAATTTTGAACTAAGAAGCTTGTTGCTGTACCAAAATCCAGAACACACAGCTGTTTAGCAGTAATAGAGCCACATGGTGTAAAGGATAATGAGCTAATAGGTGTAGAAAATGGCTGTATAATGTCATACAAATGAAGAAGCACAGTACAAGCGCATGATGACATGCAAATGATGATCAAGGAAACCAGGCCAAGATTCATAGTCATCAGGTGTGAAGTGATGCAAGTGCCTGCATCTGGTAATTAATGCAAAATGCGCACTGAAGTTTGTCATGTTACAAGAGCAAAAATGATTGGGGAAGTAGTAGCTATTTCTCAGTGGCACTTAGCATGTCTAGAGTACTCCCGATGGTATGGCATGATGGCACATGCCAATGAAAGCAACACCACGAGATTTACTTCATACTGGTTCAGAGACCTGCAGTTACTGGTTTGTGAGGGGACCTTTATGACCCACAAACTGAAACTGGAGGAGTGTGTGGACTTCCTTACGAGTACATATCAAGTTATGTGTAGCTCTTGCCATTCTAGCTTCATGGGCCTTCAAGAGAGAAACTGGGGACACAGTGGGTATGTCACAGGCATCATCCTGTAGCATACTTGTGATTCACCTCAATAAAATGCTGCCTTATATTGCTGAGCACTGCTTCTCTAACTGGGCAGGGGAGGGAGACATCACCCAGAGTGGCTATTCTGATCTTGCCCACGTCCCTGAAGTGCTTGGAACAAACACTTGTACTAATATGGCAATAAAGGGTGTCCATGGACAGCATTACATCAACAGGAAGGGCTCCTGTTCCATCATCTGCTAGATAATTTGCATTGTATAGAGGATCTCTGTCTGTACAATAAATACCCTGGCAATGCCAGTTATTTCCACATATGCTGTACAAGTCACCTTTGTCACTAGTTTCTGCTGTGTTGCAATTGATGTAGGAAAATGAAGCAGCAGCATCCATACAAAAATCATGATTGTGGTTAAGTATATGTGCAACCTGTTGAAATCCCAGTTCCTTTTAGTAGTATGGCCTTGCCACAGCCAAGTCATCATTACTTGGACCATCCTCAGCCACAACAACAGGACCCATTGTAACCTCCAACACATTATCCTAGGCCCCCCATTACATCGGCTTGCATAGTATATGGCAGCACAGGTGGCTCAATAACTTCAGGATCTGATGTCCATTTCATTCTTCCTCGCTGATGGGTCTTAGGATCCGATATTTGATCCGATTTGGCCAATTCACAAGACTTATGATCCAAACCTCAAGCTCCTCCCTCTCCCGTGATGCCATACATCCCCTTTAATTCCTTAGATGTTGTTTGCGGCCATCCAGCACAGACATGATTCCATTGTTTTGAGCGATGATCTAGGTAGATAAGTGAAATTTTCCTCCTTTTTTTTCTTTTTTGAACTTTGCTTAACTTCTGTTCTATAGGATCTCTTTACTTTTCATAGCTGAACCTCCCCTCCTAAGTAGTTTTAGTCCGCGTGTGTTAGGGACTCCCCCCCCCCCCCTTCTTCCACACTTTCTCTCATCTAGTCAGACTGTTCTTTTTTTTTCTACTTTTATTTTTTTAGTTTATTTTTTTTTAAAGAAAAAACTTTCGCGGTGTCTTTCTTTCTTTTCCTTTATACAGCTTTTTGGTTTAGTAGCTCGGCAAGAATCTCCTTGCCTGAGTATTACAGTGGTTGTGTGCGAGGGTGGAAACTCTTTGTGTAGGTGATATAATTATGGCTGATAAACCAACAGGGTTCAAAAGATGCGCCTCTTGTGGGCACAGAATTCCAAATTCGGATGCCCACAAGAAGTGCATCTACTGTCTCGAGCCTGGGCACTTGGAGGCCAACTGTCATGTTTGTGTGGCCTTTATCCCCGCGCCCTTTCAGACTGCTGAAACTGATTTTATGAGGTCTTCTACCTGTTTCTGGGCTCAAACCCCCTTGAAATCTGAGACAGCCAAAGTAGAAGAAGAATACTCCCTCAGCATCCCTGGGGGCTATGGCTTCTGTTCCAGAAAAGAGGCAAAAGTTATTGGATCTGACTGCCTTGGCTGTGGCCAATTCCCACTGTTCATCAGATCCAAAAGGTACCTTGGATCCGACAGATTCTGGAATGGCTATAACTATCCCCTGGATCCAATCCTTCTTGGGTCCTAAGACTTCAGGTCTGAGCGTCTTCTCGGATCTGTTGGACATTGTTGGGATTCAAATTTCTCCATCTCTGAGCAAATCCTCCTCAGATCCAAAGCCTTTAACAGAGGTCTCAGAGCCATACCCCGGTTCGGAGCAAGTCTTGCTGCTAGTTGGATCAGTAATGCTCCTGCTAAGTCTACTCATTCTTCAGCTTCCTCTAGATCCTCTCGACTTTCCCATGCAGATAGGGACAGGATGATGTGAAGTTTCATCAATACTCAGATTCAGATGGGGATTTTGCCATTTCTGTCCCATATTGGATTCATGAAGCGCCAACACCCATAGTAAAAACTCCTCTTCTGATCCAACCACCAGCTTTGGAAACCCAGTATCTGATTTACCTGAGAGCCATCATCGGAGCAGAGGATATATTTTTTCCTCGAATCCATTAGTGCCCCAGACCAGCTGTGCTCCAGTGCTGTCAGAGCAAAGCAGGTCCTGGACCCAAGATATCGGCGTTGACTCCACAGGGTTTGTCTCGGCTCAGACTTTATTGAATCAGTCCCTTCCTGTAGGGGCTTCGGCCCTTGACAGTTGGAGTCTGGTGCTATCTGGAGGCGCCAGATCCGGGATGGCTTCTACCTTCTCTCCTCTGGTGGCTTCAGCTCCGGGGGGGGGGGGTTTCACTGCATCCGTCAGCCTTTCAGGTGGCAGAGAGGACATTCTGTAGAGCTACAGATGTTTCCTCACCCCCCCCCCCGGATCCTGTCCAGTCCCCTTCTAATCCAAGCTTTGGGCGCATTCATCCTGCCTGTGGTCAGCCCCTCCAGGAGAGCCTCCAGACCTTCACCCAGCAGGGGGTTCCCCATTCTTCCCCCGAGCATCCCATGGGAGAGGTTCATCGGACGAAAAAGTGCAAGAGGAAGCACATGGACTCTCCTTTGGTGTCCTTAACTGAAGACCCGACTTCAAGGAGGGAGAAGGATCCCCTTGAACTCCACCCAACCACCTCTCCTTTGGAGATATTTTGGAAATCCTGAAGCAAAAGGGTGCATGGTTATCCCAACCCCCTTCTTCTGAGGAGTTTGTGTTCCTGGAGGCCTTCGGGATGGGCCCATCAACATCCTGGCTGACCCCACTGGCGTTTGAAGTTATTGATATAGTTTCCTGCCTGGCATGGAAGGAGCCAGACGCTATGGAATCCATACCCAAGCATGCAGGCAGGTACCTCAGCCCACCTGCCAGTCATTTACATCAACCAATGGTATCCCCACTGATGCCATTGTAGTGTCAGCAGCCATTAAGAAGGAGCTAGCAGAAGAGCGCTCCACTATCCACACCCCTGAACAAAGGAGTCTCAGGCATTGGACACATGGGAAGTGCATTTATGCTTCAGCTACCTTTGCGCTGAGAGCACTGAATTACTTTGCACATTTTACGCATCTAGATAGGGACTAGGTTAAAGAACTTACCAACTTTCTGACAGAGTCCTTGTCAGAAGAGGACCTCAAGAGGGTGTCTCCCCAGTTGGCTACTCTTTCCTCCATTTCCTCAATGAGGCTGATCTCTAATGCCGCAGAGAGGAACTCTTGTGCAGCCAGAATAGGCATAGCCATTAGGATACCTGCCTGGATGAGACTTTGTGGGCTTGAGGAACCCTTTAAGGCGTCCTTCATCAGTGCCAGTTTCAATGGTTCTTCCCTTTTTGGACTGTCAAAGAAACTCTTACCTGCAGTGAGCAGGAGGGAAAGACCTTGTCTGCTGTAGGGATCACATTTTCTTTCTCTCAGTGGAGCTTTTCAAGGAACCAGTGAAGTGGGAAGAAGATGTGGTTTAGGAACTCTCAAGGTCCTTTCCTGGAATCCCAAGAAGAGTCCTCCTCCACAGGAAGAGGGTTTAATGGAAGGTGCAGCCCTGCAGGCAGAAGGGGGTCCGCAGAATCGAGGCTTCAGAGAACCTTTTTCTGAGGGGCCATACCAGTGCTCCTGAAGCATTGCCCAACTGTCCTACTCTGAAGACGGTAAGGGGCAGACTATCGTTGCACCTAGACACCTGAGCAAATAGCAAACGACAGCTGGATGCTAAACAATTTCCAGAGGTTACTATATTACCCTTTCCCTTCTACCTCTAAGCCCCAGGCGGAATCTCCCAGATGTGTCACCTGGTCAGAGGGAGAATGCCATTCAAGAAGTCTGGAAACGTCTAGAAAGAGAGTCCTCCAAAGGGTCTAGACCGAACAACAAAGATGCAGAGCCTATTCATGCATTTTTTTGGTCAAAAAAAGACGGGACCCTCGACCAATTCTAGAATTGAGCAAATCTGAACCTGTTTATCAAGAAGTTGAAGTTCAGCATGGTTACAGTTCAGTCCATACTTCTACTACTACTCTAGGACGAATAGATGTGCCCCATAGATCTCCAGGACGTGTACTATCACATCAAGGTAAACAGGCACTCCAGGAGACATTTGCACTTCTGGTTGGGAGCCAATCATTACCATTTCAGAGCACTGCCCTTTGGACTCAACAACACCCCCTGGGTGTTTACCAAATGCATCAGTGGTAGCAGCTTACCTAAGACTGCAAGAATTCTAGGTGCTTCCATACTTGGATGGTTGGCTCCTAACCACAGCAATAAGGCATCAGCTTCTTCAAGCCACACAGTACCCGCTACACATCTTCAGTTATCTGTGAATCATGATAAACTAAGCAAAGTCAAATTGCTCCCTGTACAGAACATAAAGTTCATAGGAATGCAACTGAGCACGACCACGCAAATAGTTGCATTGCCCCCACAGCATACAATATCTTTGAGACAGCAAGTTCAAGTATTACTGGATATGCCCTTTCCACTTGGCACAACTAATTTTGAGAGCTGTAGATTCTATGTCAGCTGCCATACTCCTCTAGTACCACTAACAAGGTTCTTAATGCAAGTGCTACAATGGACTCTAGCTATTCAGTGGTCGATTCTGTACCAACCGTTATCTGTTCCTAGCCGACTAACCCCAATTTGCAAGCATCACTTTCAATAGTGGATACTCTCAAGTGACCTATACCTGGGCGCAGGCCCTTTTCTCTTCCCCCTCCAGTAGCCACAGTGACCATATATGCTGCCATGTTGGGGATGGGGGCATTCTCTAGGAAGATTGGTCCAAGGCACATGGTCCCCAACAGAGACCAAGTTGCACATCAGTGTCCTAGAGATGAGAGCAGTCCTTCTGACATTGCAGTCCTTTCACAACTGTCTTCTCTGAGAACAGCAGGAGTTCATACAGCATGTCAGTAGTCTAGTAGATCAACAAACAGGGAGGAACTTGTTCACACCCCTTATGCAGAGAGACCATGAGAGTTTGGGAGTGGGTGATCCCCTCAAACCACTTTCTCATTGCAGTGCACATTCCTAGGGAGACCAACGTACTGGTGGACAGACTAAGCAGATTTATCTCGAGTCCACACGAGTGGTCCCCGAACCAAGTAGTAACGAACCAAATATTTAGCCAATGGGGCCAACATTGCTGTGATCTCTTTGCCTGTCCCCTGAACAACAGGTGCAGCAAGTACTTTGCTCTGACCCCCCCCCCCCCAAGCAGGGAGTCGCCGAAGGATGCTGTAGTCCCACAATTGGCCTCCATGTCTCTTGTATACTTGCTCTCCAATACCCGGATTCCAAATGTTCTACAGAAAGCCAGCTGGTTGAAGAGCACTCTCAACCTGCCCCCTTCTGGCCTCATCGGGCATGATTCCCCTTCTTACGGTCTTGCATCAAATATGCTCCATGGATACTGGATCCCAGGAAGGATCTAATTTCCCATCCATCAAAACATCAACGTCCCAATCTCAGATCTCTGTGATTAACCGCTTGGTTTCTCCACTTCCAATGATTCTAAAAGTCCAAGATAGCTTCCCCTGTCTGAAAGATTATTCTTGTGTCCCAGAAGCCTTCTGCAAAAAAGGTTGGATAGAAACTGGAAGAAATTCTCAGTTTAGGCATCAAAACATCCAAAAAGTCAGCATGTTCCTCGTGTTTCACTGTTGCAGTCATCACTTGTGGGTGACCCTGCTGGGTAGCCTTCGGTCGGATCGAATACTAGAGTCAAGCTTTTCCCCTGCGCCTGCTGCTGTCACATCTGGACTGTCGTCAGGATGTTCTTCGTGTTTCACTGTTGCAGTCATAACTGTAGGGTGCTCCTGCCGTCAGGCAACCCGAGGTCGGCCAGAATCCCAAAGTCTGGGTCCGGCGTCGGCTATACAAGCTAGTACCCTGACGTCAGTACGCTTTGGTACATAGCCCTCAGCCGACGCCATCTTCTCCAGTCTTTCTTGCCGTGCGGTGGAAAGCAGCTCGCAAGTCGTTGGTTGGCGATTTTCGAACAGCGTATTTTGTTGTTGTCGGTCCGAAGTTCTTGCTTCTCTTCTCAAAGCTAAGTACCCCGTTGGGGAATCTTTTTCTTGTTCCTCCGATGTCAGAAAAAGTTAATAATTGTATAGCGTGTGGGAAACAAATACCTCATAAAGATTTCCACTCTTACTGTCTACCTTGCTTAGGCCCTGACCACGTTTCTTGTTGTCGGTTCTGTGCCAGGTTCAACTCTCGTACTATCAAGCGCAGGTACGATTGGGCTTTAAATTATTTTGGCAGACGCTTCAATTATAGAATGTCGTCGGACACTACCGGAGTTCAAAAGAAGCGCAAAGACAAAGACAGGCCTCCGAGGTCCAAACAGGACTCGTTGCAGCTGGAGCCAGCGTCCGGTTCGGCTGTCGTCAGTGAGGCGCTTTTGCAGCCCCTGTCGTCCGCCACTTCTGAACCGATGGCGATCACGGACTCCCATGGGGAGCCATCAAGGCCCACTATTTTAACTGCTGCAGGACCTTCGGACGTCGCTCCTTCAGATGGGTCCGGAACCGCTGTGCAGGTACCGGCTTCTGAGGGGGTTTTCAGGCCTACTCACATCACTATTTCAAAGGCAAAGACAAAGACTCCTGTTAAGTCTAAAGTTCCTGCTCAAGCTGCTTCTGAATCCACTCCCAAGACACAAAAGCAATTATTAAAGATGGCTGGATTTGCTTACAATGATTAGGGGTTCTCACCCCCCTCCTGAGAAAAGGCCTCGACAGGATGTTACTCTGGATTCCTCTGACCAGGCTTCTGTATCTTCTGTTTCTTCCTCAGATCAGGACTATTCCTTTCCTCCTTATGAGGATTTGGATGCTGAGGACTCTTTACCCTTGGCCTCTCCGCCTGAGGATTTCTCTTTTGGGGAAACCTTGCATGAGATGAGGGAACATTTTCATTGGGAAGGACAGGAGTATTCTGCTTCCAAGAAGAGGCTTAGGGAATTTCTTCTTCTTCCTCAGCATAGGCCTTTAGCTATCTCTCCTGTTTTGGACATTGTAGATGATGCTTTTTCTGAGGCTAATTTGAATCCTGATTCCATGCCTCCTGCTCCTTCTAAGCCTGATAGATTTTATATGGTTCCTGACTCTCATTTATTTTTATTTAAAAACCCTTCTGTGGATCCTGAAACTATTTCTCAGGGCACTAAGGCTGCTAAGGTTGCTACTTCTAAAAATCCTATTCCCTCTGAGAAGGATTCTCGTGCTTTAGACAGGTGGGGAAAAAAGGTATATACTTCTGCTACCCTGTCTGTAAGGGCTTTAAATTGCCAGTTTCATATGTTTAAGTATCAGCAATTTCTTTTGTCTGTTTTAAAGCAAAAGCTTGCTTCCTTTCCTGCTTGTGCAGAGGATAAGGAACTTCAGGATGTCTTGCATGCTACTGAACAAGTAAACAAGCATAGTTTACATTGTGGTTTTGATGCTTTGGATGCTTCTTGCAGGGCTGCAGCCTCTGGTACTGTTATCAGGAGACATGCCTGGCTTCGTGAACAAAGTTTACCTGAACAGGTTAAGGCTAAGTTATTAGATGCCCCTGTTCAACATGATGTTCTTTTGGATCCAAGGCTGAGGAAGTTATTAAAAGATGGAAGAAAAGGCAAAGTCTATGCAGACTGTAAAAGATTTCTTGCAAGTTCAGCCTCCTAGATTTTCCAGGAATTGGCCCTCTAAAAATTGGTCCTTTCCCACGTCTGACAGGCCTCAAAGGGGAAGATATAGGCGCTCCAGAGGTCGTGGTCAAGGTCAGGCCTCTTATAGATCTAGACAATGGACTGCTTCTTCACCTAGAAGGGGAGAAGACAGATCCCAATCTCAAAGAAAGCAAACTCAATGACTCTCTCGGTTGGGCTACAGGACCCCTTCACCTGGATGCCCCTCTCGGAGGAAAACTGTCTCTTTTTTACAGAAATTGGACTCATATTACCCAGGACAGATGGGTATTGGACGTGATTTTAAAAGGTTACAAATTCCACTTTCACACTTTGCCAAGGGCTCACGGTTGGCCAGATTTGCCAAAACATCAATGGTCAGAGGCCTTAACTCAAGTGGATTCTCTTCTGGCCATGAGAGCCATAGAGCCTGTTCCACTCTCGGAGATGGGAAAAGGTTTTTATTCAAGACTGTTTCTGGTTCTCAGAAAACAAAACTCATGGAGACCTATTCTGGACCTTTCTGTATTAAACACCTTTTTGGAAATTCCAAAATTCAAGATGCTTACTCTGCAGCAACTAATTCCAATGCTCTCTCAGGACGCCTGGATGGTGACATTGGACTTGAAGCCTATTTACATATTCCCATCAGGCAAGAACGCAGGAAATTCCTCAGGTTCAAGGCAGGTTTGAGGCACTTTCAATTCTCTGTACTGCCCTTTGGTTTATTTACTGCGCCCAGAGTCTTTACCAAGTGCCTGGCACCAGTAGTGGCTTACTGCAGACTTCAGGGGATCCAGATTTACCCCTATTTGGACGACTGCCTTATACAGGCAGACAGCAAAGATCTTCTGCTTCAACATCTGGACTTTGTTCAACGTCTTCTCCTCCTACTGGGATTCTCAGTGAACACAAAAAAGTCACATTTGATCCCTTCTCAACAAATGGTATTCTTGGGAGCCCTCTTAAATACAACCTTACAAAGGGCCTTCCTCACTCCAGAAAAACAAACTCAGCTGGCTTCTACTTTCAGCACCTTAGCAACTCTATCTCAGCTCACTGCAAGGAAGTTCCTGCAGGCTCTGGGCTACATGGCTTCCTGCATTCTGTTGATTCCAAACGCAAGGCTTCACATGAGAAAGCTTCAATGGTATCTGAAAAGTGTATGGTCACAGCATTACCACAATCTGGATATTCTGATTTCTCTGATCCCCTGCCTTCAGAGGGAGTTCCTCTGGTGGTCCAGGGTATGCACTTTAAACGAAGGAAAGCCTTTTTGTCTTCCTCAACCTACTCGAATCCTAACCACGGACGCCTCGGATTATGCTTGGGGAGCACACTTTCTAGACAATTGCCAGCAGGGAACCTGGACAAAGGACCATCTTCACTGGCACATCAATCTGAAGGAAATGTTGGCAGTTCAAAATGCCCTTATAGCCTTCAAGAACCTTTTGCAACCAGGGCCTCTGCTAATTCGCACAGACAACACCACGGTCATGTGGTACATCAACAAGCAGTTGGGTTCTCATTCGTACCCCCTTTGCAGACTAGCTATGGCTTTATGGGACACGGCTCTAAATTTGAATCTACATCTCCAGTCTCAATTCATTCCAGGGAAACAGAATCTCTTAGCAGACAGCCTGAGCAGAAACATTTCAGATCCTCACGAATGGATGCTAGACACCAACTTATTCAACAGGATTACTGCAGTTTGGGGATGTCCCCAGATAGATCTGTTTGCATCCCATCTCAATCATCAGCTGCCTCGCTTTTGCACCAGGTCCTTCCACAAAACAGCTTGGAGAGTGGATGCCCTGTCCTTCAGCTGGAGAAGCCTTTCAGCATATGCCTTCCCTCCTCTTCCTCTACTACCTCGGGTATTACTGAAGATAAAACAGGACAAGCCCAAGTTCCTCATCTTGATTGCTCCAAATTGGCCTCGACAGTTTTGGTATCCAACTTTAAAGCACCTGTTCTTGGGGCCTCCTTGGATTCTCCCTCTCAACCCTTCGCTTTTGTCCCAGCATCAGGGTCAGTTACTACATTCCAACCTCAAGACTCTTTGCCTGGCAGCTTGGCTCTTCAAAGGAATTTGATTTCCTCTAGTCTTCCCAAACAAGTTTTGGATGTTCTTTTGGAAGCTAGGCGGCCTAGCACTAGGAAATCCTATGCCTCTAAATGGAAGAGGTTTTGTATTTGGATGCAGGACCGAGGCTCGGATCCTCTGGTACCTGATCTCTCTTCTATTTTGCTTTACCTTTCGGAACTTTTATCTAAAGGACTTTCTTTTTCTTCCATTAAGATTCATGCTTCTGCTATTTCTGCATTTCAGTTCTGATCCTCCTGTTTTTCACATCCTTTGGTGAAGCAATTCTTGAGAGGGGCTAAATATTTGCGGCCTCCCAGGACCCCTCCTGTCCCTGCCTGGGATCTTAATTATGTTTTAGAAAAACTTACTTTGCCTCCTTTTGAGCCTGCTGCATCTTCAGATATTAAGTTTTTATCTTGGAAGACTGTTCTTTTATTAGCATTGACTTCTGCCAGAAGGGTCTCAGAGTTGCAAGCTCTCATGGCTGTGGAACCATACCTTATTTTCCATCAGGACAGAGTATCCTTGAGGACCAATCCTACTTTCATGCCTAAGGTGATTTCAAAGTGGCTTTAAATCAGACAATTCACCTTCCTACTTTCTTTCCAAATCCTCAAAATAAAGGGGAAAGGATTTTGCATTCATTAGATGTGCACAGACAGTTACGATTTTACCTGGACAAGACTAAAGAGTTCAGAAAGTCTAATCAATTGTCTGTTTCTTTTGCCTCCAGTTCTCTTGGAAAACCTATTTCTAAACAAACTATTTCCAAATGGATTGCTTATGGAATCAGATTTTGTTACACTCATCATGGGAAACAGTTTCCAGGTACCATTAGAAGTCATTCTACTTGAGCAGCTGCCACTTCTACAGCTTTCCTCAGAGGAGTCCCTACCAAGGATATCTTGGAAGCTGCCACTTGGAGTTCTGTGCATACTTTTTCCAAGCACTACAATCTCCCCCTGTTTTCTAAGACCAGGGCAGGCTTTGCCTCTGCTGTCTTGCAGGGTATTCTTGCCTCCCCTTCTTCTATCTAAAGCCTCCTCCCCTTTTACACTGCTTTGGGATTCCACCCTACAGTTATGACTGCAACAGTGAAACACGAAGAACATAGTACAGTTGTGTACACCTACCATAAATGTAGATGTTCGAGTGTCTTCACTGTTGCAGTCGGGGTTTCCCTCCCTCCTATCCCCTCTTTTTTCTCCCTTTTCCTTTTTTGTGGTGTATTTGTGTTTCCTTGTTGGATTCATTTTTGTTTTGTTGGGGACTTCTGACATCTAGGGCAAGAAAGGCTGGAGAAGATGGTGTCGGCTGAGGGCTATGTACCAAAGCGTACTGACGTCAGGGTACTAGCTTGTACAGCCAACGCCGGACCCAGACTTTGGGATTCTGGCCGACCTCGGGCTGCCTGCCGGCAGGAGCACCCTACAGTTATGACTGCAACAGTGAAGACACTCGAACATCTACATTTATGGTAGGTGTACACAACTGTACTTTGTCAGTGGTATAAAGGAGAGCAGCCAGCACCATTACATCAGTCTTTCTTGCTGTGGAGCCCGAAGCAAAAGTAGCTTGCGTGTGTGCCGGTCGGTCATTGCCAGAGTGGAAGTTGAATCGGAAAACGACTAAAGGCAAGTACCCCATTGGGGACCTTTTTCTTGCACTAACTGATTTCCAAAAAAAGTCAATAATTGTCTGTGCTGTGGAAAACAAATACGACACCGAGACTTCCATACCTTGTGCAGTACTTGTCTAGGCCCAGACCATGACGTCCCCCGTTGTCGGTTCTGCGCACTTTTCAATTCAAGGACTATTTGCCTTAGAGCTGATTTTATAACCAGGCATTTACGAAGTAGTTCCTCGCATTATGAAATGGCATCCATCAGTCAGCAGTCTGTGGATATTCCTAAAAAATGAAAAGATAAAGGGACAGACCGCACAAACTTAAGCCTTCAGACGACTCGTCCCAGAAGAAAGTAGTCAGTTCTCAGGAATTCAGTGAGGCGCATTCTCAGCCCCTGCTGCCCGACTCGTTTCCTTCTCGGGCCTCTACCGAGACCCTTTTGGAGTCTAGTATGCCGCCAGGGGATGCTTCATCATCCGATCCCTCGGTTGTCTACATTTTGGTTGGGTCCGGAGCCACTACGCAGGCACAGTCTTCCGAGGAGGTTCTTCTCACAACCGATTCAAGGCAAAAAACGATGTCTTCGCCTCCAACTACTGCATCCCAATGACAAATGGATTTACCAAGGTCTAAAAGCAAGACCACCCCAAAGAAAATGGTCTCTAGTCGCCGTCTTACTCATCCTCCACCGCCTCAGACACAGTTAATGAAAATGGCAGAGGACCTCATCACTTTCATCAGGGGTAGCCATACCACTCCTTCTAAAAGAAAGAGGGATACTTCCCCTGAAGTTCACACAGAGCTGGATTCTGAACTTTCAGGCTACCTTGATTCAGATGAGGAACAACAATCTCTCAGAGGTTCATAGGTTTGTACTAGGCTATCGGCCCTAGGGCCTATAAAAGCCTAGCCATAACAGTTCCATGGCTGTTTCTTCCCACTGTATTTACTTCCCTGGACCCCTGTCTAGCAGGGCGACTGACGTGATCCCCGGGATGAATTTCCTATCTCCCGTCTAATCATCAAGGTTCCTTTTGAAGAGGGCCAAAGAGGTGCTCTGCTTGACATGTATAGGCAGTCTATTCCAGAGTCTGGGGAGTCTCTGGGTCAGGAACGTATCCCTCCAGCATGTTTTGTTCATTGTGATGACCAGGTTTAGATCCCTGTAGCATGTGTGTCTGAGGGATTGAGATTTCTTTAAGTGTAGCATGTCCAGCAGCTGTGGGTTTGACATGACCTTGTATGTTAAGTAGAGATCACCTCTGAGTAGACGATATGTGACTTTATAAGTGGAATTTTTTTAGACGGTCAGCATAGGGCATCTGCTTTAGGCCTGTGATTCTTTTAGTGAGGTATTTCTGCGGCCTTTCCCTTTCTAGTTGCACATGTCTTGAGAGGTACATAACAAACTGGGCATTGTATTCTATAATGGGTCTAATTGAGGGATGAGTACAGTGGGACAATGACCTCCTTTTTTCTGGATGAAAAGCCCTTAGTGATGAGGTGTGCCACATAGGATTTCCTGACTGTTGTGGCGATGTTGTTATTAAAGGTGAGACCACTGTCCACCTGTGTCCCTAAGTCTCTTATCACACTTTCTGTGTTTAGTGTACTGCCACCTATGTGGTAATTCACGGGTATATGTTTTTTTTTCCCAAAGGGAATAACTATACATTTCTTGGCATTGAGCTTGAGCCCATGGCTATGGCACCAAGCATCTGTTTCTGTAAGGCCCTTTTGTTAGAATATCCACATAATTTGGGGATTCAGTAATGGCTCCCAGTTTACAGTCAGATGCCAAACAAGAGCGGTCCCAGGACTGAACCCAGAGGTACTCCACTTGTCTGGAGCTGGATTTGGAGTCTGCTACTTTTACAGTGTGGGTTCTGTCAGTAAGCCAGTTGGCATCCTATCGAGTGACGTAGGGATTAATGCCCAGCTTAGTATGCTTAAATTATCATAAGGGGAAGGCAACTAGAAAGACAGTGGTGTTTAAGAACACTACAGTAACCGGGTGGGAGGATGGGGAAAAACATTTCTGCCTGGCTCACAAGAGAGAGAGCTGTGGTCTCTTCTCAAGTTTTAATATGCAGTTAAAAGCAAAATACAAGTAAATCACAAGGTAAATAAATCAAATCATAGTATTCAAGATAGAAAAAGGCAATAAAGTAATACAACAAATAAAAAGCAAACTAACCTTTCCCTCACAGCAAAGTGTAACAGAGTCTGGGTGAGCCTTTTTAGTAAAGCTCTGAAATGTTTTATTTTACCCCTTAAATAGAAGGTTTAGTTCCTAGCTCCACCCCGTCAGTTAAGGTTAATCATCTGTGAACTGAGCTGTTCTGTTGACCTGTACTAATTTCTGCCTGACTCACAAGAGACAGAGCTTTGGTCTCCAAGTTTTAATATGCAGTTAAAAGCAGAATACAAGTAAAACACAACGTAAATAAAACAAATCACATTATTCAAAATAGAAAAAGGCAATAAAGTAATACAACAAATAAAAAAACAAACTAACCTTTCCCTCTCAGCAAAAATCCTCCTTTCAGGATTCTGTTGCAGAGGAATCTATTCCTTCTGCCCCACCCCCCACCCGAGGATCTTTCATTTGGGGAAACCCTGCACACTCGGAGAGCATTTCCACTGGGAAGCCCAAAATTATCCTCAGTCTAAGAAAAGACTAAGAGTTTCTAGATCTTCCTCAGCACAGACCCTTGGCCATCCCACCTATTCTGGACGTGGTGGATGATGATTTCAATGAATCTAGCCTCACCCTTGATGCCCTACCCCCTGCTCCTAGAAAACCTGACCGGTACTACAGGGTGCTTGACATCAGTACTTGTTTAAAAACCCTACAGCAGACCAAGAGGTCATCACAAAGGGGCCAAGGCTAGCCCATCTAAAAATCCAAATCCCTCTGACAAGGACTCGAGCTCTGGACAGATTGGGTAAGAAAGTGTACACCTCCACAACCTTAGCTATTAGAGCTCTTAACTGCCAGTTCCATATGCTAAAATATCAACAGCACACCTTGGAACTTATTAAACACAAAATGTCATCTTTACCTGACACTAATACTTCCAGAGAGTTAGTAGATCTTCTGCACTCTACTTCTCAAGTAGCTAAACACTCCCTGCACTGTGGATTTGATGCCCTAGAAGCCTCAAGTAGGGCCACTGTGGCAGGTTTGGTCATTAGGAGGCACACATGGTTAAAAGAACATCCACTGCTTGATCATGTTAAGACTGCTTGTTTGGATCAAAAGCAGAGGAGGTCATCAAAAAGATGGAGGATAAAGCTAAATCTATGCAAACAGGTTAAGGACTTCCTCCAAGTTCAACCTCCCAGATTCAGCAGAAACTTTCCCTCTAAGCACTGGTCTTTCCCAGCCCCCAATAGACAGGTTCAGGGGAGGCATCGCAGAGACAGACCAGTTAGACCACAAAACCAAGGCCAGCAAAGAACCAAGCAGTGGCCCACCACCACTCCTACAGCAGGGAGTTCTAAGTCCACTCACTACTCTTAAGAATGTGCAATGACTCCTACTCCCCTTCCCATCAGAGGTTAGGAGGAAGGCTATCCCTTTACAAACAAATTGGCTGTCTGTAACAAAGGACCAATGGGTATTAAAAATAATTTTTCAGGGTTACAAATTTACCTTCCAACAAGTCCCAACTTCAACAGGTTATCAAAATCTACCTCCAAATCAGTGGGCAGAAGCAATAAAACAAGTGCACATACTCCATGCTCAAGGTGCAGTGGAGCCTGTGGCACAGGAGCAAGCAGGAAACGGTTTTTACTCAAGACTGTTCCTAGTGGCAAGAAAAGAAGGCACTTCACAACCCATCCTTGACCTGTCCATTCTAAACACCTTCCTAGAAGTTCCAAAATTCAAAATGCTAACTCTTCAAAACCTGTTACCAATGCTGGGAAAAAATGCATGGCTAGCCACCCTAGACCTAAAGGATGCCTACCTTCATATACCCAGAAGGGAGTCTTGCAGAAAATACCTACGCTTCAGAGCAGGTTCACAACACTTTCAGTTCTCTGCGCTACCCTTTGTCTTATCTACGGCTCCCAGGGTCTTCGCAAAATGCCTGGCCCCAGTGGTTTCTTTCTGCAGACAGCAAAACATCCAGATTTACCCTTATCTGGATGACTGCCTAATTCAGGCAGACAGCAGAGAGAAGTTACTACAGGACCTGCTCTTTGTACAAACAACCCTAACCTCTCTAGGGTTCACATCAACAGGAAAAAATAAACCTAAACCTGTCCAGGCAGATCCTTCTTGGGCACACTCCTGGACACAGCCTCCCAAACAACCTTCTCATTAGAAAAACAATGCTTTCAGCCAAATTACTTCTCCCAGTTAGCTCTCAGAAAAAAAAACTCACAGCAAGGAAAATTCTGCAAGCACTGGGTTACATGTTATCCTGTGTTCTGATAATTCCCCTGGCCAGGCTGTACATGAGGAAACTCCAGTGGTAACTAAAGAACCTTCGGTGCCAACGCTCTCAATCTATGGAGACCACTATTCACCTCATTCCATGCATATGGAATGAATTTCTTTGGTGGGCAGAGGCATGCACTCAGAACAAGGGCCTTCCTTTCACCTACCTTCCTCAAGGCCAGACTATCACCACAGATCCCTCAGACCTAGCTTGAGGCGCTCATTTAGACACCCAGTACACCCAGGGCTCTTGCGACCTCAGGCACATGCACTGGCACATCAACCTAAAGGAAATGATGGCAGTTCACAAGGCTATCACATCCTTCCAAGACCACTCAAAACAAGGAGCCCTCCTCATAAAAACAGACAATACCACAGTCATGTGGTACATTAAGCAGGAGGGGACACACTCCTACCCTCTCTGCCGACTAGCCAAGAGCCTCTGGTAGACAGCAATGTATATATATATATATATATATGTGTATGTGTGTGTGTGTGTGTGTGTGTGTGTGTGTGTGTGTGTGTGTGTGTGTGTGTGTGTGTGTGTGTATATATATATATATATATATATATATATATATGTATATATATGTATATAAAAGCATTGCTTTTGTGTGCCTTCAAAGATTGTTATGTGACAGGACACCTACAGATTTATCACCTTCTGTACCACCTTGTGGGACACACAGTTGTGGACATTGCAGTTTTTGTAATTACATCAATACCAACTCCATTTTCATACATCCAGTTACTAATCGTTCATATTTTTTAAAGGCATATGGGGATTGTATGTCCAGTCACATTATCTATCTTGCCTGTTGTTCCATCTGTTGTTCCTTTTATGTTGGCAAGACTAACAGGACCTTTAGGGACCGTATAAGAGAACATCTCTATAGCATTAGGATGGCACACAAAAGCAATGCTCTAGCTAGACATGTACTTGAGTGT